>NC_041345.1:30681987-30814487 GCF_004354835.1 Perca flavescens
ACGTTTAGTTTTTCTGGGTCAAAATTTAAAATTCAAACTTATTTTTAACGTTTTGGTCGACTTTTCGACACATTTGTTAATTTTATCCGATGTTTTTGTCACCGTTCCCAATGTTTTTCTCAATTTTTTTTATTCTGCGTTTTCTTTTTAATGTTTTTGTTGTTTTTTCCCCGGGTTTTTGTCACCTTTTTCAACGTTCTTTTATGAATTTATTTTCAAATGCTATGAAATTGTAGCCTGACAAGCCAGACCGACATCAAGATGTTGGGTCTGGACCCGAGAATAACAGGAGGGTTATAGTGCTCCATAAATAAAGTTTGAGTATTTGATTGACAGACGCAAAAATTGTGAGGAAACCTGTGAGGATGGTTAAGTGGGATACTCAAATAAATAACAGTAAAAAGAAGTGTGAATGCAGATTTGCTGAATTGCAGCCTCAAGTGTTGCAAAGCTGTCTGTGTGGCAGGTAAATAGAGTTAATAAATAAAATATTCATCCGGCTACTGCAGACTGGGTTATACGCACTTTAATTTCTGGCTGGAGGCTGTTTTGATTTGGATCAAAGACGTTTAATCATTAATCATGAATATATTGTTTTTCCTTGAGGTCCTGATTAGATTTTCCGTCCGGTGTTCATTACCTTTCATCATCTTCAACCTTTTTATGGGAAAGACGTTTCTTCTCTTTCTTTCTAAGAGATGTTCAGATGGAGATGGAGCTGGAGTCGTGACGGTTAGCTTATCTTAGCTTAGCTTAGCATACAGACTGGAAGCAGGGGGAGACAGCTAGCCTGGCTCGGTCACAGTTAAAAAAATACACTGACAAGTAATTTAATTTCCCAGATAGCAAATAGTCATTGAAACAATGTTAAATCAACATCCTGCTGTCAAAGATAAAGTCATTGAATCAACGTCGAACTCTGATGTTGATTCTTCATCATGTTGCACCCTCTATTATCATTGAAACGTTTAAATCATACCTAGAGATCAACAGGATTTCAATGGTATTTCGATTACAATGGATATTGAAACAATGTTGAAATCCCAGCATATCAACGAAACTTCAATGGTACCCTATTTTAGTACCACGTTTAATCTTAAAAGGTCTAAATTAATATATTAAAACATTATTATTAGACTATTATAATATCCTGCTTTATCGTCAGCCAGGGTGGGCTAGAGCAGAAACTATGGCAGACTAAGCCTAGACTTTCTAGCACAAATGACACCCCATGGATTTAAAAAAAAAAATGAAGCAATCGTTTTTCTTGTATTTTTTCTTTTAACGCGCTAACTCCTGCAGTGTTGGTCGTCCAGCTCCTCCCGCCCGGTCTGGGGCATAGCGCAGCCACATCTGTTGAGCTTGTGCAAATTCATAGGCAATTGCCATAGGCTAGTCAGTCATTGAGTCAGGGCATCTAAAATATAAAACAAGCAAAAGTACACATTAGTTTAACATTAGCCTAAGACGTCTGCCTGTGAAGGGTATACACAGTCTTTGTCTGTCTTTGCAATGCTTTACAACAGAATATGTTCAATATTGACATAGCCATTGCCCTCGGCTCAACTGCATTGGTATGTACAAAATCATACCAATACCATTTTCAGAATCCTCAAACTATAATAATTTCACACTTACATCAAAATGAGTCCCTCATGTTTCTCTCTGAAGGATGCCATAAGCAGGGAGAACACACATGGGCGTGGATCACACTTTTCTCTCTGTTGTAGCCTACTTCACCAGGATGCACTCTCTCTCTCAAAAAAGACAGAAAACAGAAAAAAGTAATTAAGGTAATGTGTCAACAACAACAACCCCAACATAATAAGCCCAGCAACTTTAAAGGAACACGCCGACTTATTGGGAATTTAGCTTATTCACCGTAACCCCCAGAGTAAGACAAGTCAATACATACCCTTCTCATCTCCGTGCGTGCTGTAACGCTGTCTGACGGTTCCAGCATTAGCTTAGCCCAGCACAGATACTGCAGGTAACTGGTTCCAACTAGCCTACTGCTCCAAATTGTGACAAAAGTGACAAAATAACGGCAACATGTTCCTATTTACATGTTGTGATTTGTATAGTCACAGCGTGTACAAAAAACAACGTAACATGAGACACAGCCATCTTCTAACAGTAAACTAATCGGGAACTATATTCTCAGACAGGCTTGCTGCGAGCATATCACTCCGCCCAAGTACTATATTCTTCCGCCTGAGAATATAGTTCCTGGTTTGTTTACAGTTAGAAGACGGCTGTGTCTCATGTTACGTTTGTCTTTTTGTACACGCTGTGACTCTATAAATCACAACATGTAAATAGGAACATGTTGCCATTATTTTGTCACTTATTCGGAGCAGTAGGATTGCTGGAACCATTCACCTGCATGTTCTGTGCTGGCCTGATGCCGCTGGAGCCATCAGACAGCGTTACAGCACGCACAGAGATGAGAAGGGTATGTATCGACTTGTCTAACTCTGGGGGTTATGGTGAATAAGCTAAATTCCCAATAAGTCGGCATGTTCCTTTAACTAAAAGTGTATGACAACATGAAGGCTTACCTTAGTCTGATAACATTTTATTAATGTGATTTTACAGTTACAGAGTACAGCAAGGCTACGCTATCTAAAGCTCATGCTAAATCTTTAAACTTTTAAATTCCATAGAAAATGAATACACATATACAAAAGTTGTAACCTTACCTGAAAATATTCTTCACCGTTGTGTGTAGGTGATAGTCATCACTGTTGTCTTCAGCTGTGGCGATTGTGGTTTTCTTCTGCCATTGTAGCTTGATGATGCAAAATTGCACAACACACGTAGCCTACTGTTAGATTAGCGTCACATTCGGTTACCGACAAGGTTGTGTCTAATAATATCAGTGATGACTCAATCTCTCTCTTGTAATATACATCCAAAAAAACTTCCCACTGGACCGAAAAGCCCTTAGTCCGACGACCCGTTATCCCAAAATCAAAAGCCCCCCTTGTCTAACATTATGTAGGCTAACTTAATTTTTGCAGAAGAGCAGCTATAAGTAAATGACAGCCGACATAACACGTATTTCTTAAAGAGCCATACAAAGTAAAATGTTATGATTACACTATGATATATACAGTGTATTATGATTTATCAGTTAAATTGAGCAATATATCAAGGGAGTCTGGAAAGTCACTGGACTTACCGTATTTTTTGAAACGGGCATTCAAAGCAGTCGGCTTTTGTTTTCAGGGTACCGGGACATCGGACTAACATTATGAGCTTTCGGTCCATAGAATTTTTGTTTTCGAGCTAGATATCACACAAATATAATGGATAGGTTTTGCTTACTAATTGTAACCTGTTAAAAGCGAACAACGATAGCCATCAGCAGCACGGTTAGCCTACATTAACTTTGGCAGATTATAGAGTTTAACAAAATCTATTTCAATGACTGCAGCACTGCGTGGGTTACTGTTACTACACTAACCATCATATTAACGAGTAACAGTATTTGATTTGGTACAATTCATTCATATCGAACATTACATAAGCAATCTTACCTTATCGTATGTGTCCCAAGGGTCCAAAAATGAGATGTGTCTGGTGCAGTACGTTGGTCTACCACTGAATGATCTCCCGGTCAACCAAAAATCGATGGATTTTCAATCATATTTCCTGGTCAACCATATATCAATGCATTTTCAATCATATTTCCCGGTCAACTATCAATGCATTTTCAATCATATTTCCCGGTCAACTGTATGTCGATGGCTTTTCGACAACAGGTGGTTTCCCGGTCAACTCTAAATCAATGTTCTTTCAACACATTGACAATATCGCCCGGTAAACCAAATATCAATGCTTAATCAATCATAAAGATAACTATAGATCAATGTTGTTCCAATGTTGTTGCCATCAACATTAATAACGTCAGGGTTCATCGATATGGTAATGGTGATTCAACATTTATTTTGCATTGAAATTTCAATATCAACCATAATGATGATTCAGATGGAAAATCAATATTTATTCAATGTTGGCTTGCTGTCTGGGTTGGGACTTGATTTAGTTATTAACTTAGTAGATATATTTTTAAAATATGTGATGGATGATAGTGTTTGAATGTGATGGGGAATGTAATTCCAAATTTTGGTGTAAGTATAAAAAAAGGATTTCTGACCATAGTTGTTTTTGTATGGGGGAACTGGAATGAGTGCCTGTGAGACTGACCTAGTGAAGCGTACTGGTCTCATATTGTGTGAGCGCAATGCAATGAGACCACTTTGGAAGATTTGGAAGATTTGGAAGATATCATGAGAGACAGAATGAAAGACAGAAAAAGAGGACAGTGAGAGGATTTCACAAAATGTTAAGAGGTGATTTATCTTGTGTTCTCCGAGAGAAATCAAAGTGACCTGAAAACAGCAGCCGAGTGATCTTATTATCTGAGTTATTAAGCGCCTCTAAACGGGATCATCTCCAGTAAATTAAACCGCCGTCAGATGAAACTACTTCTCATTTTCCCTTGATGACTCACGGCCCTTTTTAAAGACCTCTGAGAGTCTGAACTGCAGGACACAACATCTTGAGTCCCTGGGAGTCGTTTGGATTCATATCTCTGCTAATAAAGGGGCATACTTTTGTTTATTCCCGGCACAGGTTCACTCGTTTCAGAGCACTTATTTTTTATAAAAACATGAGATCAGGATTTTTTTACTTGTTAGAGGCGGACGGATCTTTTCCCTCCATTTTCAGAGCCCAGAAGTTACGTATTGCTGTCGAGATGTAAAGACCATCACACAATATATATAAAAAAAGGTGCAGTTTGACAATAGTTACCAACGTGACTTTTAATCTGAGACGTGAAGTGTGACTTGCTTTGGTACTTGTTTGTCTTGATTTAGCTTTCGACTTGGGACTCAACTCGATGTCTTGCTGGTTGTCTTATTCCTCACGCGGTTTGATTTTGACAGGGGAGCATACCTGTGTTCCCACAGCCCTATGTTCCCACAGTTCTATGTTCCCACAGCCCTATGTTCCCACAGCCTTATGTTCCCACAGCCCTGTTCCCACAGCCTTATGTTCCCACAGCCCTATGTTCCCACAGCCCTATGTTCCCACAGCCTTATGTTCCCACAGAGCTATGTGCCCACATTTCTAAGATTCTTTTCAAAATTAGGCCCTATGTTCCCACAGCCCTATGTGCCCACATTTCTAAGATTTTTTTGAAATTAGGCCCTATGTTCCCACAGCCCTATGTGCCCACATTTCTAAGATTTTTTTGAAATTAGGCCCTATGTTCCCACAGCCCTATGTTCCCACATTTCTAAGATTTAAAAAAATGTAGGCCCTATGTTCCCACATCTCTAAGATTTTTTCAAAATTAGGCCCTATGTTCCCACAGCCCTATGTTCCCACATTTCTAAGATTCTTTTCAAAATTAGACCCTATGTTCCCACATTTCCTTTTTCATACATTTGTTTCCAAATGTATCCCCTTTTCTCCCAATTTGGTAGCCAATTACACCCAACCTATTATCCAGTAGCAATGGACTACAGATGGAATGTATCTTTTAGCTAAATCTGGTGCGCCCATCTCTTTGTTTACTGCAAACATTTAATTTAAGGGCCTAATTTTAAGACAAATCTTAGAAATGTGGGAACATAGAGCTGTGGGAACATAGGGCTGTGGGAGCATAGAACTGTGGGAACATAGGGCTGTGGGAACATAGGGCTGACTCCTTTGACAGAACAGAATTGGAACAAGGCCGCTGCTTTCAATTTGTGTTTTGCAGGTGAAACCTGTAACTAAACTTTTCTGTTTGTTTCTGACTTTTTTGTGGAACCGTTTCCAAAGCAACAGAAGCCCACTGGGCGCCACAGAGCGGCGTGCGTCTTCCTGCAGTGTGTTGTCCCCGGTGTGTGACACTCGTTTTCAGGAATCAAGACTTGAGGGTCCAATTAGACGCTTTAAAGATTAGTTCAGATTCCTGTGTTCGGGTGTGTGTGACGCAGTTACATTTAACTCCTTGTGGCTCATTAACAGGCTTTCACCTTGGCAGCCGTACAAACGTTTTACCTAAACAAAGAGATGTTTTCTTGTCGCTGAAACCCCTCCGGTGTTTTCAGCCAGCTGTCCGTGTTGTTGTGAGAGACGGGAGCTTTACTTAATGACTCAGCTTCAGTCTTTTCTCTCTGTGTGCCCCGCATGTAAAACACACAAAAAGCAGCTCAGACGAATTATCCATATGTAACGGACGACATTGTTTCACTTCTTTTGAGAGGAAGGCTCTAATTACGACACCACCCATGGGACTGGTATGGGCTGACATAGAGAAGAGAAGTCCCTCCCCTTACGGCGGACGACCATGGGTCCTTATTTGGTGCCATGTCATTTCTCCGACGCTCCATTGTACCGACCTCTCAATAACCTGAAAAATTCCCTTTGGTCCTACAGCCCACTAGTCCAAAGTTCCTAACCCTAACCCCTTTAGATTATGGGAGGTGATCCACAAAAGCCTATATGGTCAGAACAATTGGATGTCGGAGCAGAGGGTTTATTTTTTTCGAAACAAAGGTAGAGATCTTTTTGACCCTAGGAATTTCTAAAAGATTGGTACCCAGCGAGCGGAGTGCTCGTGCGGGGGTACATGAGTTAATCAGTTCGGCTAGGTACGAGGGTGCAAGGCCATTTAGCGATTTGTAGGTTAAAAAGGAGGATTTTAAAATCTGCTCTTGCCTGTATGGGTAGCCAGTGGAGTGAGGTTAAGACAGGAGTTACAGTATGTGGTCATATCTCCTGGCCCTTGTCAGTACCCCTGGCTGCTGCATTTTGGGCGAGCTGCAGGCTTCAAAGTGAACATGCAGGGAGGCCGGAAAACAGGGCACTGCAGTAGTCTAGCCTAGAAGACACAAAGGCACACAAAAGAATGATGCTGGAACAAACAACAGCCGTTTCTTGGTGGAGGACAGTCTCCTTTTCAGAGATACTAAAGGAGCTGAGTACTTCTTCAACCTTTGTAAACCAGCGTTGACTGGAAACAGGAGACAAACAACATTCTCTCTCTCTGTCAAAATACAAGATCTTTGCTTAAAAGCCCGAAACGGTTTCACGTGTTGACTGACGACTTATCACTTTTCAGTCTCCTGGGAAAATGTCAGACAGTGAGCAGATTTTTAAATCCTCCCTTTCTGCGAGGTCAGCCGCCACTTAAACTACCGAAGCTCGCTTCAAACACGAGGCCGGAGCGATAACTCCGACAAGGAAAACGATGCAGCGGCTGTCCGTCAGCAAAAACCTGCAGCCTGATGACATTTGGACCGGAGCAGACATCTGAAAGCTTATTTCATTTCCTTCAGAGAGAGATGTTGACTTTGTAAGCTGAGCTGAAATATCCTCCGGTGCATACAGGGTTCACCTGCAGTTCCTCTCCATCCAATCACACGTGGGCGGGGGGATAAAACCCTGCCAAGCTGGGCTCAGTCCGACATCGACCTGCTTATTTTCTGACCTTTTTCTTTTCTTTTTTTAGCTGCAGGTTTATTGTGAAGGACGCAGGGAAGCTGGAGCTGAGCGTCAGCCGTCTTTGTAGGAAGTTCCATTCCAGTTACATTTCCACAATTTTTTTCTTTTGTTCAAAGGGATCAGAACAACAGCGTTTGTGTCCCTAGGGAAGCGTAGAGAAAGTTCAGAGCGTGAAGGAGGAGTTGATCAAAGGTGGTAACCTGTGTTCGTAACGCACCACGGCGGAGGAGACAGTAAGACAGAGGCGGAGGATTAAAGCATCGATCTTCCCACCCTCTGCTGTGTCACGACCACAGAGATCAGATAAAAGATCTGCAGCAGCGGGAGAAGTTTTAATGAACCCCATTGGGGAGATGCGTGCGTGTCGTGATCTCGTCTTTGTGGGAACGTTTTGGGATGAAATCAAAGTAGGAAATGGGATTACAGTCAGTATAGGCACTCAGAAGACTTGACTCCCACAAACTGCAGATCTATTCTTGGATAAAGCTGATAATACATCATCCCGTCATGGCTGACACTATCCTTGCAGGTTACGCAGGAACGAATGGCTCGCCGGCAATTTTTAATTCTATCCTTGCCTTTGCTTCTACTTTTTTATGAATAAGCAGTTATCATATTCAAATGCTACATCGCTTGTGAGACTGTAACTGTGCGACGCATTCTCATTAACAGGTTCATATGATATCCTACAAAATTAAGCGACTGCTGGCTGGTGATCTGACGGTTAAGTTTAGCGGAAATTTAGCTGAGGAAAGGTGACTGTGAGTCAGGTACAGAGCACCTTAAGGGTACGTCACATCAGAGGCCGTTACTACGGTGGCCCTGAGAGGCCACAGCACGCAACTAAAAGAAAACTCACACAAATAAACCAGAGCACGCAACTAAAAGAAAACGCACGCAAATAAACCACAACACGCAACTAAAATGAAACGCACGCAAATAAACCACAGCACGCAACTAAAAGAAAACGCACGCAAATAAAACACAGCACGCAACTAAAAGAAAACGCATGCAAATAAACCACAGCACGCAACTAAAAGAAAACGCACACAAATAAACCACAGCACGCAACTAAAAGAAAACACACGCAAATAAACCACAGCACGCAACTAAAAGAAAACACACGCAAATAAACCACAGCACGCAACTAAAAGAAAACACACGCAAATAAACCACAGCACGCAATTAAAAGAAAACACACGCAAATAAACCACAACTAAAATGAAACGCACGCAAATAAACCACAGCACTCAACTAAAAGAAAACGCACGCAAATAAACCACAGCACGCAACTAAAATGAAACGCACGCAAATAAACCACAGCACGCAACTAAAATGAAACGCACGCAAATAAACCACAGCACGCAACTAAAATGAAACGCACGCAAATAAACCACAGCACGCAACGAAAATGAAACGCACGCAAATAAACCACAGCACGCAATTAAAAGAAAACGCACGCAAATAAAACACAGCACGCAACTAAAAGAAAACACACGCAAATAAACCACAGCACACAACTAAAATGAAACGCACGCAAATAAACCACAGCACGCAACTAAAAGAAAACACACGCAAATAAACCACAACACGCAACTAAAATGAAACGCACGCAAATAAACCACAGCACGCAACTAAAAGAAAACGCACGCAAATAAAACACAGCACGCAACTCAAAGAAAACGCACGCAAATAAACCACAGCACGCAACTAAAATGAAACGCGCGCAAATAAACCACAGCACGCAACTAAAAGAAAACGCACGCAAATAAACCACAACACGCAACTAAAATGAAACGCACGCAAATAAACCACAGCACGCAACTAAAATGAAACGCACGCAAATAAACCACAGCACGCAATTAAAAGAAAACGCACGCAACTAAAAGAAAACACACGCAAATAAACCACAGCACACAACTAAAATGAAACGCACGCAAATAAACCACAGCACGCAATTAAAAGAAAACGCACGCAACTAAAAGAAAACACACGCAAATAAACCACAGCACACAACTAAAATGAAACGCACGCAAATAAAACACAGCACGCAACTAAAAGAAAACGCACGCAAATAAACCACAGCACGCAACTAAAAGAAAACGCACGCAAATAAAAAAAAACGGAAGTCCAGGGGACACTTTTAGGTGATGCACATGTGCCTCAACCATTGGTGTTTCCAACAACAGGACAATTCTAACCATTTTCTCCAATTTATTCATCACTAAATTCACTTCTCAGAACGTTTTAGCTGAGAAATAAACTGTTTACATTTCGAATATAGGCAGTCTTGTGAACATCGTTGCCGAATTGACAATTTGCCTCAAAGTTTTTGGAGTTGAGAAGCTCCATAAAGTGACGGGACAGTCAGCAGGTGCCTGCCGGGGATGGCAGCTCGTCGCTCGGCCAGGAATACTCAGAGACCCCGCTCTAAGCTGGAGGTTGACGGCAATTATCTTTAGACCAAAACGACTAGTTAAGATTAGAAAAAAGATTGTGGTTTGGGTTAAAACACTTCCAGGACATGAACACCTGTTTCCTGGGTGAAAGTCTTGTGTTTTCTCCTTAACTTCTCCAGGACATAAACACCTGTTTCCTGGGTGAAAGTCTTGTGTTTTCTCCTTAACTTCTCCAGGACATAAACACCTGTTTCCAGGGTGAAAGTCTTGTGTTTTCTCCTTAACTTCTCCAGGACATGAACACCTGTTTCCTGGGTGAAAGTCTTGCGTTTTCTCCTTAACTTCTTCCGGGACATGAATTCCGCTCCCCCTCTTGAAAGCTCTGTCTTTTAAGAGCCAAACATCCACCCCGACCTCCTCCCTACAAGGATCTTCACGCTCTTATACAGCAGCAGTCAATGTGCTGCTGACAGTAATAAATACAAGATACGTGTAGAAAGGCCTTATTCCACAGAGAGAAAGAGAGTCTGAAGAATCTGACAACAAATACCAAAAATATCCACACACAAACCATGAATCCTCATAAACAGCACGTTGTGGGCTTGGAGTCGTGTCACGGATGATGACTGGATGTGAAATGTTGGAAGTTTTTCAAATGAATCGCCTGAAGCAAAATCAGCTGAAAGCACCACAGGCAATCACACACTGCTGTCATCACTTAGTCTTCAAAAAACAGCCAAAAACATCTGAAAATGCATCTGAATAGAAGCCTAATATACACAAAACCTCGGTGTGAAAGAATAAGATGTTTTATTATTCTGTGTTCTGGAGTTTCTCCAGGCTTTTTTTTTTATTATAACGAAAAGCAGCTTGCTTTCTGCAGGGGTTCGTTAGGGGGTTCATCCAACCATTCGTCCTGAAAATCTGAAACATGATACTGTGGTTTTATTCTGGAATTAATTAGTAGAATGAAGGAAGTAAATCTGCCAATTAGATCAGGAGATATCAGTGTGTAAAGTTGGAATCTAACTTGTCTGAACTATTCTGACTAAACAAATCCAATTAAATCCATCTGTCTAAAGTAAAGTAAAGTAAAATAATAATTTTGAAGTCAATTGAAGAAAGTCATCCTGAGGACTGCATCTTAGCTCCTTACCAAGCCAACTGAAAAGACATCCACACCTTGACTAAGGTGACTCACATGAGAACCGGCTGGGTCAACGACTTTACCCTACTCTAACAACTCTCTATGACACCCTCTGACTCTCTACACCTCCTTACAACTCTCTACGTCTCTCTACATCTCCCTATGTCTCCCTGCGACTCCCCACGACTCCATACGTCTCTCTATGGCCCCCTACATCTCCCTCCAACTCTCTACGTCTCCCTACATCTCCCTCCGACTCTCTACGTCTCCCTACATCTCCCTCCGACTCTCTACGTCTCCCTACATCTCCGTACGACTCCCCGCGACTCTCTACATCTCTCCACGACTCTCTACATCTCTCTACATCTTTCCTACTATCTACAAATCTCTATGTCTCCCTACGTCTCTCTACGACTTCCTCTGACTCCCTCTGACTCCTGGCGTCTCTCTACATCTCCCTACGTCTCTCTACGTCTCTACATCTTTCCGACTGTCTACGACTCTCTACGTCTCTCTACATCTCTCTACGTCCTTCCGAATATCTACAGTACAGGCCAAAAGTTTGGACACACCTTCTCATTCAATGCGTTTCCTTTATTTTCATCACTATTTACATTGTAGATTCTCACTAAAGGCATCAAAACTATGAATGAACACATATGGAATTATGTACTTAACAAAAAAGTGTGAAATAACTGAAAACATTTAGATTCCTCAAAGTAGCCACCCTTTGCCTTTTTTGATAACTCTGCAAACCCTTGGTGTTCTATCAATGAGCTTCATGAGGTAGTCACCTGAAATGGTTTTCACTTCACAGGTGTGCTTTGTCCGGGTTAATTTTTATCAAATTTTTTTTCCCTTTATTAATAAAAAAGCAAAGGGTGGCTACTTTGAAGAATCTAAAATATAAGACATGTTTTCAGTTATTTCACACTTTGGGGGTTGTTAAGTACATAATTCCATATGTGTTCTTTCATAGTTTTGATGAGAATCTACAATGTAAATAGTCATGGAAATAAAAGGAAACGCATTGAATGAGAAGGTGTGTCCAAACTTTTGGCCTGTACTGCACATCTCTCCATGGCTCCCGATGTCTCTCTATGACTCCCTACATCTCTTTATGACTCCCTACGTCTCTCTACATCTCTCTACGTCTTTCCGACTATCTACGTCACTCTACGACTCGCTACGTCTCTCTACATCTCTCTATGAAGATCTAAGACTCTCTATGACTCTCCATGGCTCCCTATGTCTCTCTACGACTCCCTACATCTCTACGACTCCCTACGTCGCTCTACGTCTCTCTACATCTCCCTATGTCTTTCTACGACTCCCTCTGACTCCTGACTTCTCTCTACATCTCCCTACGTCTCTCTACAACTCTCTACGTCTCTCTACATCCCTCTATGTCTTTCCGACTATCTACTTCTTTCTACGTCTCTCTACATCTCTCTATGACGATCTAAGACTATCTACGACTCTCCATGTCTCCCAGCGACTCTCTACAACTCTCCATGTCTCCCAGCGACTCTCTACAACTCTCCGTGTCTCCCAGCGACTCTCTAAAACTCCCTATGACTCTCTACGATACCCTACGAGTCTCTATGACTCCCTACGAGTCTCTATGAAAATCCGATTTACTCAATCCGATTGAACTAATTTGATTTATCTAATCCAACTAATCTAATCTGACCAGATGAATGTGATTTTTCTGCCTTTGTCTGCAGTGGGAGAATGAGCAGCTGCACAGCCTGGAGGAGAGAGGGCGACTGCTGCTCTCGCTGCAGTTTCTGCCTCCGCTCGGCGGGGAGGACAAAGAAGTAGACGGAGGAGGTGAAGGGCGTCGCAGCGGGGGTCTCTGTGTCGGCGTAAAGCGCTGCGCCCACCTGGCCGCCATGGACGTCAACGGCTTCTCCGACCCCTATGTCAAAATGTAAGAACATCATCATCTTAAAGGGATACGTTTGTTGAAATAGGGCTTATTATGGCTGTTGATAGGTGGGCCAACGCATTTAGTGCAAGTAATTAGGTTGTTTTTTTGTCTTTTGTTGGCTCACTTTTACTCACAACATGCTAACCGGCAACATAGAATTCCATTCACTACTAAGCTAACTAGCGGCAGCGCTGCCGGTGTTACACCGGACTAAAACAAGACAAAAAATGCGTTGGCCCACCTACCTACAGCTATGGTAGATAAGCCCTATTTCAACAAACGGTGGCATATCCCTTTAAGCTTGATTTATGGGTCTTAGAGCTTTTGCCGTAGCATAAGTGACCTGAAGTTTATACTTGTGCGTTGATCACTTTAAGAGAATGTGTGTGTGTGTGTGTGTGTGTGTGTGTGTGTGGAAAAAACAACAATATTGTCCACAGAAAAGGTGGAAAACGGCGAAAAAATCGACAACAAAACAGTAACAAAAATGTCAGTTTTCCTTGATGAAGCTGAGAATACTGCTGTACTTTTACTACATGAAGCACGACAAAAAGTTACCGTTGGTTACCGCTACCGAATTTCATGTAACGTTACCCAAATCACTATATAAGTTATGAAGGAAAACAGAGAACTCAACTTGAATAGATGTTGCTTTTTAAAGTTATAAGTGAGTTGATTTTATGTTATTTGTTATCCCCAATCAATCTGGACCTCTGATCTGGAATCAAAATCAGATGCAGACCTTTACATTTGAGAACCTCTGGTTTAAAGGTTTTTTTTCAATCTGGACTCTCTTCTTTCCCTTGTTTTTGTGTCTAAGTGACTGATGGGAACAATGATCTTTGAAACTGGTATTATCTGAAAGTATTAGCGAGAGAAACAAGCTGCAATGTTACATTAATGAGCAAATGTTCAGCGTCAGTCTGCGTCCACTAAAAGTTCTGTTTTTGCCGCTGACAGACTCAGATTATTATTATTATTATAAGGGTCCTATCTTGCACCCAACACCAGTGTCTTTGCTAGATTAAGACCGATGCAGTCAGTCAGCTTCCCATCCAGCGCCCGCGTCGTTTAAATAGCAAGTGCACCTGTGCCCATCTGTGGCCCATGGGCGTGCTGGCCTTACAGGGAGGTGTGTTCAGGTGCATTCTGGGCATTTTGCTATCTTGAAGCAGCAGGAAGTGATTGTGCCATTGACCAACAAAAACCTGGTCAATATTTTAACAGCAAATTAGTAAAATGCGCCTAGGCTCGTGCACAGCTCGCACACACTATGCTTGTTACACACACAGGGACGCACAGCAGCACATACACATGGAGAAGATTACAAATAAAAACATTACGGTACAAATCCTCCATCATAACAGCAATGCTCCAAGGTCCAAACACGCCTGTCTTTTAAAGGGAATGGGAGATGACACTCTGATTGGTTTATTGCATGTTACACCCAAAAGCACGAATTATGTAATCCACACAAAAGATAGCATTTTAGCATGCTAATATATGACCACTTGAAACTGTAAAGTAAAGCTAAAACTACAGATAAGAAAACACTCAAGTAAAGTGCAAGTGCCTCAAACTCTGCATGTGATTTAAGATTTCAGGCTTTCTCTTTGCTTTCTGTTTCCTCGAGGGTTGCTGGCTCTGAACAGCAGGTTTTTTTTTTCTCTGTCGCACGCCATGTGAATGCAAACTGAGCGTGAGCCAGAAGGAGAAGGCGACTGACAGCTGAGGGGTCGAGTGAACTCACAGCCAGTTTTAGAAATCCCTGCAGAGACCAGAGTCTCAGCACGCTGTGTCACAGCTCGACTTCAGCCAATACAAAGCTTTTAAAAAACAGCCGATAATCTCTCTGGAAGTCCAGTCGGTGTCGTCTACCTGCTCCTCTCTCATCTGTCTGGCTTTGGTCATTTTTTTGTGTTTTGTGTCATTTTTTGTCAAGTGTTTAATGGCTTATGATACCCGTGCAAGGGCGTAACTTGGAGTTCAACATTGGGTGGGGGGGTTAGTCTGGCTTTATTATCATTATTTGTGAAGTGTTTTATAGTTCATGATACCTCTGTTTTTTGTATTTTTCTAGGTTGCGTTCTTCTTGTTTTTGTTCTGCTGTTTTTTTCTGGAAAACACTTTGTGACCTTATTAAGAAAAATGCTATAGAAGTAAAGTTTATTATATTATTATCATCTTTATATCCAGTTTGCAGTTGTAGTTTTTCGCTAATATGTTTCAAACCTGCTGTGAAAGTTGAACATCTGACATTAGTCTGACTTTTATGAGTTGATAGCTGTCATATAAATGTAGTTGCAGTAAAAAGAACAATATTTCTCTTTGAGATGTAAAAGCAGTGCCAGCTCTAACCAATTTGGTGCCCTGGCAAGATTTCAGCCATTTTTTCAGCTTTTCCCAACGTACGAGTATCACTTTTTGACCCTTTTTCCGATGTTTTTGTCATTTTTTTCTTATTTTTAACTTTCCTTTCCTCCTCTGGACTGCCGGTGCACCGAGCATTTGCCTATACTGCCTATCCTGCAGGCCGGCCCTAGGGGTAAGCTTAAAGTAGCATCAAATAAAAATACTCAATTAAATAAGTAGCACCAGACTACTACCAATTTGTGCTATGATAGAGGAAAGAAGAGTGACGATGGAGGAGCGAGGATAGAGGATGGAGGATAGAGGATGGAGGATGGAGAAGTGAGGAATAGTTCCAAAGATTCTCTTGCCAGATTTTCCTGTGATGTGAGTTGTGTTTCGAGTGTTTTTTACATCCCCCAATCCATCCATCCTGGCCTCACGATTTTAGATCGCAAATATTTAACACATTCAGTATTTATGATCTGATATCCTGCTGTAAGCAGGTAACACAGAGGACATTGAGGTGTTAGCTCCATGAGTTAGGAGGAGCTATGAGCTTGGATACAGACAGCAGGTTTTGAGATTGGGGATTCTGGTTGTTTGTTAATGATAATAATGTTAGTGATTTGTTAGTGTGGGGTGTGCTGTTCCGTCCAAATCGTTGCTCTCCACACACTAAAGAAACAAAACTGTTATTTCTGTCATTACATGTCTTTATGCGTGGGGTCTCACACATTTTTAACATCTGTTTTAGTGTGGGCCGCTGATGAAGATGAAGATGTGTGAAGCTTCCCCGTGCTGCTCTCTGAGTGTGTGTCTGTGTGTGCTGCATTGTTGTAAAACAGATTAATTATTAACTACTGATTCATTAACGAGGATTAACACGATTTGATCAGGCAGCAGGATGAAGATAATCCCTCAGAGAGGAAATGTTTGCCCCGTGCCTTCAAACAATCCTTTAATTAAGCACACCGCATCATTTCCACACATGTAATTCCACATTGTTGTGTCTCCTCTTATTAATGACTTTGTCATTAAAGCTCAGGGCGAGACATGACGCAAATATTAAGCTTTTTATTTAAGTAAAACATCTGCAAGTCAAAGGCTCAAACACTTAAAGATTTGCGTACACAGTGAAGTTCAAATAACTTCAAAGAAATATTTAGTTCATGGTTCTACAATTAGAAATCTTTTGATCAAAATATGTTGTGTTTATTTAGTCAAATTTGGTGAAACACATGATTTAACGTTTGAAGATACTCCAGGAAATGACATCACAATAAGCAGAAATACCAGAGTAGGCACTAGCTAGTCTATATCCTTGACGTTCCACTTCCGGGATTGCTCCGTTGCTGCTGGAAAATCTGCCGGATGTCCCTCATTTCAGCTGGATGTCCCTCATTTCAGCCGGATGTCCGTCCCCTTCCTCTTTCTTTGTGTTGCCGCTCTAACCTCCGGTGGATTTGTGAGGACTATGGTTAACTGCTCCTCAGATCTCTGCAGGGTAAATCCAGACAGCTAGCTAGACTATCTGTCCAATATGAGTTGTTGCACGCCTAAAACTACTTTTGAACGTACACATGTTCCGCCAAAACAAGTTCTTTCCCGAGTCTATTTAGCAGAGGCACCGTGGCTCCGTCCGGAGCTTAGCAAGACGACTGTGATTGGTTTAAAGAAATGCCAATAAACCAGAGCATACCATATTTTCTCACACACTTAAGCTAGTGTTATTGGGAAGTGCACCAAATAGTAGGCACACTGTCCAAATTTCTTGCGGAATTTTCAAGTTTTAACTACCATCTTTCAGGCGTTCACAGGGAAACATTCGACTCGAGTATCATGTAAACAAATGTCCAAAATGACACTTTTGGACCCCTTTGCTCTGGTTTAACTCTTGTGTCCTTGTTGTCCACCCAAGTTAACCCTTTTTTTAGAAGCTATTTTTCAAGGTTTCTTTTGCTTTTTTTGAAGTTTCCATCACTTTTTTTCTGTGCTTTTTTCACTACCACCAGATTCACCACTAACATCAACTTATTACCACTAATTTTACAATAGTTTATAATGTATGGTCAATAAACCTCATTGATATGAAATTATACCTTATTTTTGAGTTTAACAAAAGCTGAAGTTATGAATTTTTTTGACAAATAGTTACGATTGAGTGGATGATCACAGACTGTCAAAGTGTAGTCAGGATACTCTTTAGAAACCATTTCATTGTTTTTTTCAAATGCTATAAAATGTAATAAAACACCCAAAATTCAATGAAAGTAGTGAACTGATCATTCATTTTACTTGCAAAGAGCATTGTATGGAACCATCCACGTTATTTTGGGGGCAATTTGCTTGAAAGAAAACTGCATGTCTGATGTAGTAACTTTGAGATTGGGTCAACAGGAGGTTTAAAGAAATGCCAATAAACTAGAGTGTGTTTTCCTCCCATCCCAGAATGCTGTGTGGACTAGCCAGACCTTCCTCTGGCGTGCTTTGGAGGAAGGTTTGGCAAAGTGAGACTAGGCACTGGCTGACCTTTTCCATTGCAGAGTTCAAAGGGTTAATCCAAATTAAAACACGCTTTCTTTTCTTCTCATTCGGCCATCAGATACCTGAAGCCCGACATACTGAAGAAATCCAAGCACAAAACGGCCGTGATGAAAAAGACCCTGAACCCCGAATTCAATGAGGTAAGAACCAGCTTCACGCACCCCCCACTAGAGCTGGAACAATTCCAAATGTTGCTGTGCAATTAAGTGTCTCAGACATAATTGCAATTAACAAATAAATAATTGTCTCTTTCAGTCAGATACATTCAAATATTATTATAACTTTGGTTTTGTTTTGAATGAATTCCAGGATACATCTTTTTATTATATATCACTGTCATGTGACCCAAATAATATATAAGATAAATAAATACACAACGCCTCTTTATTATTCAATTTTCAATTCAATTCAATTCAATTTTATTTATAGTATCAAATCATAACATCTCGAGACACTTTACAGATAGAGTAGGTCTAGACCACACTCTATAATTTACAAAGCCCCAACAATTACAGTAATTCCCTCAAGAGCAAGCGTTAGCAGTGGCTGTTGTGACAGTGGCAAGGAAAAACCCCCTTTTAGGAAGAAACCTCGGCAGACCCAGACTCCTGGTAGGCGGTGTCTGACGGGGCCGGTTGGAGGTGTGATGGCGATAATAGTCGCATTAAAGATAGTGGAACAGTGACTTTGAAGGTAGTCGTTGTAGTTCATGTCACAGCAGG
Source organism: Perca flavescens (assembly GCF_004354835.1). Lineage (NCBI taxonomy): Eukaryota > Metazoa > Chordata > Actinopteri > Perciformes > Percidae > Perca > Perca flavescens. The sequence continues at coordinate 30,700,591 of NC_041345.1, forward strand.
ACGTTACAGGATGAAACGTGGCGCTGCAGAGCATGGGTGGGTGCAGCAGACGCAGCAGGACGCGGCCGGGCGTTGAAGGGAATCGCAGAGCATTGCTCTGCGAAGAAGAAACATAAGGACTCCGGGGAGTAAACTCCCCAGAGCTAGGTTAGTAACAAGCAGTTCTAGGACAGGATGCATACAAAAGGAAACGAATGAAAACACTGATGAAAGGCTGTACTGGCCTGCCTCCCTCTACTCTCACTATATTATTGATTATATGATCAATAAATCTGATGACTACAAAGAGAAGCAGGTGGGCCGGGTTAGGCGGACACTGCAACTCCTCACTTCTTAACTATAAGCTTTATCAAAGAGGAGAGTTTTCAGTTTATTCTTAAATGAGGTGATGGTGTCTGCCCCCCGAACCTAGACTGGGAGCTGGTTCCACAGGAAAGGAGCCTGGTAGCTGAAGGCTCTGGCTCCCATTCTACTTTTGGAGACTCTAGGAACCACAAGTAACTCTGCATTCTGGGAGCGCAGTGCTCTAGTGGGACAATAAGGTACTAAGAGCTGTTCTAGATAGGATGGTGCTTGACCATTTAGGGCTTTGTAGGTCAGGAGAAGGACTTTAAAGTCAATCCTGAGTTTCACAGGAAGCCAATGCAAAGTAGCTAAAACAGGAGAAATATGATCTCTTTTTCTTAGTTCTGTTCCCCCCATTTTCATTTATGTTGCTATGAATGTGTATAGGGTCAAGTGCCAACAACTAACAATTTAAATAATAAATAATAAAAATATATAGTCAGACCACTAACGAGTGAACGAATGCCCTTGTGTTGTCTTTGGGTCAAATTTGTCTCGTTTTCTAAATATCTATATCAGAAATATGGGTTTCTTTTTAAGTTCCTAATTTTAATTACCCAAAAATAACATGGATGATTCCATACAATGCGCTTCGCAAGTACAACAAAAGATCGGATCTCTAATTTCATTGAATTTGGGGTGTTTTTTGCATTTTAAAAACAAAATTGAAATGTTTCGCAACAGTATCCCAACTGAACACTGACATATAGCAGTCTGTGATTATCCTTCCTTTAATATTAGTCTAACTAGTTCATAATTTCTGCTTTTTAAACTCAAGGATTAGGTATAATTTCCTATAAATGAGGTTTATTGGCCATGAATTCCAAAAATAAGTGTAAAACTAGTAATACTTTAGTGTTAGTGGTGTTTATACACGGTAGTGAAAAGAAGTGTAAAACGGCAACAACAAAAAAGTGCCAAAAACATTGAAAAAAACATTGAATCAAAACAAGTGTTGATTTTTTTTGTTTCGGCCCGGGAGGACGACAAGTGCATGGTCCAATGGAAGACAACACAAGGGTTAAATAGGGTTCAAATATTAGTCAAGGTAAATTAATTCTACTCACGATAATTAACTGCTAAAGACTGAACCCAAACTATGGGAGTCTGGCCAAAAACAACCAAAGAAGAGAATCAGAATCAGTATGTGTATCTGTGTCTCCGCCTGTGTTTGATCGCTGCAGGAGTTCTTCTACGAGATCTCCCTGTCGGAGCTCACCAACAAGACTCTGGAGGTGACGGTGTGGGATTACGACCTGGGACGCTCCAACGACTTCATAGGTGAGACGCCGAGGGGTTTGTTCGGATCGCTGACTCTCTCGCTGAGTTTCCCTTTGAACGCAGAATCTCTGAACCGTGTGGCCGTCCTGTAAGAGTGTCTCTATGTTTTATAGATAAGTCTGAAGAAATAATCAGAGGAAAGAAAGCCATTGTCTGATTTCGAATCTAACACATGCTGCCTGTTAGTGTCGGCAAAGCTGTTCAGTGAAAGCTCTCGCCATCTGTATTACTCCTCTGTTTTTAATAATTACCCACTTTCTGTTTACTATTGTGTTAATACTGGAAACAAAGAGCACTTGTGGTTGCTGATATTTCATCACCACGGCGGACACAAACCATAATACTAACTGCAGACACTTCCCCAGACCCCCAGTGACACTGACTCTTAACCCTTAAGTCCTGGGTCTTCCCTGAGGCCTCCTCCCAGCTGGACGTGCATCCACCTAGTCCTGGGTCTTCCCTGAGGCCTCCTCCCAGCTGGACGTGCATCCACCTAGTCTTGGGTCTTTCCTGAGGCCTCCTCCCAGCTGGACGTCCCTCCACCTAGTCCTGGGTCTTCCCTGAGGCCTCCTCCAAGCTGGACATCCCTCCACCTAGTCCTGGGTCTTCCCAGAGGCCTCCTCCCAGCTGGACATGCCTGGAACACCTCCCTGGGGAGGCGCCTAGGGAGGCATCCTTACCAGACGCCCAAACCATCTCAAATGGCTCCTTTCGATGTAAAGGAGCAGCGGCTCTACTCCGAGCTCCTCACGCATGACTGAGCTTCTCACCCGATCTCTAAGGGAGACGCCAGCCACCCTCCTGAGGAAACCCATTTCAGCCACTTGTACCCTGAATCTCGTTCTTTCGGTCATGACTGTATTATGTTAATGTGTAATATGTTTGTTTGTTTGTTTATGTACGCACCTTTCACCAAGGCAAGTGTACTTATTGTGGCAGTAACACCTTTTCTGATTCTGATTCCTGTTTGTTCCTCGTTCAGGCGGCGTGTGTCTGAGCTGTCACTCCCAGGGCGACGCCCTCCGTCACTGGATGGACTGCCTGAAAAACAAGGGCCGCAGGGTGGAGCAGTGGCACATCCTGACCAACGAGCTGCCCCGAACCCTCAGCCACGACTGAACGTCAGCGAGCGGGCGGGCAGCTTCCTGCAGACGGTCGGCGGCCACAGGGAATCCTCGTTAAGGGACGGACACAAGCAACTTTACCGCAGGAATCTGCAGTAACTGTTTTAATAATGCCGGCTGGAGAGCCGGGTGAAGCCGGAGCAGCGCGGTGCTGCTGGTGTGCCTTCATTAGTGATCGCTGAGTCATCCTGAAGAAGAACACTGTCATTACAACATTAGCACCAAACTACAACACACGTAACAGACAGAAGATACACTCCAACAGAGATTAAACCACAGCTGTACACGTCCGACTCGTACTTGAAATGAAATTGCATGTTTTGTTTCTACAAGATAGAGATTTGTCTTATTGATACAGGATTTCTATTTTAAATAGTGTCATGACCCCATTAGATCCGCTTGAAAAAGTTGTGGTTTTAAACACGTCGTTAACGTTTTGAGTTAAGTTGATAAAAAGATGGAGGTTTGGGTTCAAATCAGACATCACTTCACTTCCTGAAGGTTACCACGTGACGTGGCTCTTTTTTTGTTTTGTTTGTTTTCCGTAAAGTTAAAAAAATTGTCCGGTCTGTGTTTGTTTGACCCTCAACCTGCCTCCTTACCAGGACATTTGGCGCTCTTATACTTCATGTCCCACTTGATAATAAAAAGTTAACCTCTTTTTTTAATTTAAGAAACAAACAGAGTTACATCGCATTCTGTGCCACGTGCGTAATGCGAATGAAGTCCTGCTAACTTTATGTGGCTGAAGTTGATATTTCACATTCACAGCATGATATAGGTCAAGAGTTACCTTCTCATCTTTAAGTGTGTTGATCACACTGTCAGGTACATTTCGTTGCATTTTTCAGGAAGATCCTTCTCCTTCTTGGCAGCCACTTTGTCTCAGATTGGTTTTCTGTCTCAGAAAAGTATCTTAATAAAATTCCCTCAGTCCCTTTAGATCACCTGTGTCAAACTCAAGGCCCGTGGGCCAAATCCGGCCTGCATATCAATTTAGGTTCACAACAGACTTTGGCCCACATAGTTTTTGTAGCTTTTTTCAATGTTTTTTTTCCGACCTTTTTTGCTACTTTTTCCAATGTTTTTGTTGTTTTTTCTTTGATGGCTAAGTTACTGTAAGCTGTAAGTGAGAAGATTATATTAGACATGCAATAATACAATAAAAGATGCTTGACTTTTACCATGAAATAATAGCATGTGAATAACTTAAACATGTCTGGCCCTGGATGTGATTCTTTTTTTCCAGTGTGGCCCTTTGTGGAATTGAGTTTGACACTCCTGCTTTAGGGACTCCGTAGCTTTTTGATTTTGGGGACATAAAAAAAATAAAAGAATATGGGCATTTAACAGCTTCCATATCGGCCAAACCCTGAGTTTCCTTCATGTCATTTTTCTGGTCTGTAATGCACGGGTCACATTTCTATTGCACTCCTCAACGAGACGTGAGAAACAAACTGACGATGATATATAATAGTGGTTCTTCCTTGGTGTTGCATGATGCAATATGTTGATATACTTCTTTATATCTCTATACTCTGCTGCCTGTTTTCTACGTCAACGTGTTGAGACCCGATGAGACATTCAGGTTCACAGTGTTATCGTTCTTCTTTGTATGCACGACCGAACGTATGAATGTGCTTTCTATACGATATTGTTGAACTGTTGTTTACACAGATCTTGTGCTTTACAGGTGTTCTTACATTTCTATCAGGTGTTTTATGTACGATGCAACAATAAAATTTGGAATGCAACACTGACAGAGAGAAGAGTGGGTTTGGTTTGTTTGGTTTCACAGTGTGGATAACTGCTGCCCCCTGCAGACAGTACAGAGTACTACAGCTGCAGCTTCACAACATGAAATACACAGACTGACTGCTCTGCTAACAGTCATCAGCCCTCTGAATCGTAATAACCGTACAAAAGATCTGCACATCACACTGTTAGTACTAACCGATGTCTGTATAACTGTATTATTGTATTTCTAGTTTCTAGGAGGCAATGATGAAAGAAGTCCTCAGATCTTTTACTTAGTCTCCGAACACCAACACGGGTATTTTCAGTTAATCTGGCTGATTAGATCTTTTCCCAGGGCTGTGTGGGTGATTTTAGACTGACTGAGTGGCATCTTCCTGAGTCTCTTGTTAGCTTACTTGCACCTGTTAGGGACACCTTTACCATTCTTATTGGTAGAAAAGATTTGCGACCCAATAAAGTCCCATCAAATGGCTCTGTTGTATAAGATCGAGAAGGCTGGAGGATTGGTGGGATTTCTCTGGGTGCTTGCCCATGTTGGGGTATATGGGAATGAGATAGCAGATAAGGCAGCTAAAATGGCACTGAAAAGAGACACTGATTTAAGTGTATGTGTTGGGATATCTGAATGCATAGTCTGTCATTAAGAAAAATGTTACAGCAGTGTGGCAAAGGCAGTGGAAAAGGAAAAGAGAGGTCGTCATTATTTTTCAATTCAAAATAGGGTCCAGGCAGAGCAGTGCTATTTGGGCAAAGAAAGAAGACACTCCGTAATAATGACAAATTTGAGACTCGGGCATTGTGGACTTGCATGGGATTTAGCGAAGATGGGCAAGCATGAGGATGGACTTTGTGGAACCTGCAAACAGAAACAAACTGTTCATCATGTACTTTTGGACTGTCTTCAATACAAAAATGAAAGAGAACTGTTGTTCTATGTCACATGGGAATACAGAACATGACATTGAGATCCTTACTAAATCCCCTGAATATCAATTTGAGATAGTGGAAGCCGTCATGGATGTTATCTCTGCTACAGGACTACTCCACTGAATTTGACAATACTTTCGAATGTTACTTAAAGTGTCCTGTGAGAGGAAGCAATATGCTTCTAGTCTGCCGGAAAGCCAGAAGAAGAAGAAGAAGAAGAAGAAGAAAAGTCCCATCAAAGCTCCAGCCCACCTTTAAGCAGAGGTCTTATCAGCCAGAATCACTTAAAACACCCGTGTGGATATTCAGAGGCTTTAAAGTGTAATTCCGTTTTTTCTCGACTTAACTCTATTTTCCCATGGAAAGGTGACTTACAATGGGGCAAAAAATTATTTAGTCAGCCACCAATTGTGCAAGTTCTCCCACTTAAAAAGATGAGAGAGGCCTGTAATTTTCATCATAGGTACACTTCAACTATGAGAGACAAAATGAGAAAAAAAATCCAGAAAATCACATTGTAGGATTTTTAATGAATTTATTGGTAAATTCCTTGGTAAAATAAGTATTTGGTCACCTACAAACAAGCAAGATTTCTGGCTGTCACAGACCTTAAACTTCTTCTTTAAGAGGCTCCTCTGTCCTCCACTCGTTACCTGTATTAATGGTACTTGTTTGAACTTGTTATCAGTATAAAAGACACCTGTCCACAACCTCAAACAGTCACACTCCAAACTCCACTATGGCCAAGACCAAAGAGCTGTCAAAGGACACTAAAAAACTAAATTGTAGACCTGCACCAGGCTGGGAAGACTGAATCTGCAATAGGTAAGCAGCTTGGTGTGGACAAATCAACTGTGGGAGCAATTATTAGGAAATGGAAGACATACAAGACCACTGATAATCTCCCTCGATCTGGGGCTCCACGCAAGATCTCACCCCGTGGGGTCAAAATGATCACAAGAACGGTGAGCAAAAATCCCAGAACCACACGGGGGGACCTAGTGAATGACCTGCAGAGAGCTGGGACCAAAGTAACAAAGGCTACCATCAGTAACACACTATGCCGCCAGGGACTCAAATCCTGCAGTGCCAGACGTGTCCCCTTGCTTAAGCCAGTACATGTCCAGGCCCGTCTGAAGTTTGCTAGAGAGCATTTGGATGATCCAGAAGAGGATTGGGAGAATGTCATATGGTCAGATGAAACCAAAATAGAACTTTTTGGTAAAAACTAAACTCGTCGTGTTTGGAGGAGAAAGAATGCTGAGTTGCATCCAAAGAACACCATACCTACTGTGAAGCATGGGGGTGGAAACATCATGCTTTGGGGCTGTTTTTCTGCAAAGGGACCAGGACGACTGATCTGTGTAAAGGAAAGAATGAATAGGGCTTTGTATCGTGAGATTTTGAGTTAAAACCTCCTTCCATCAGCAAGGGCATTGAAGATGAAACGTGGCTGGGTCTTTCAGCATGACAATGATCCAAAACACACCACCCGGGCAACGAAGGAGTGGCTTCGTAAGAAGCATTTGAAGGTCCTGGAGTGGCCTAGCCAGTCTCCAGATCTCAACCCCATAGAAAACCTTTGGAGGGAGTTGAAAGTCCGTGTTGCCCAGCGACAGCCCCAAAACATCACTGCTCTAGAGGAGATCTGCATGGAGGAATGGGCCAAAATACCAGCAGCAGTGTGTGAAAACCTTGTGAAGACTTACAGAAAACATTTGACCTCTGTCATTGCCAACAAAGGGTATATAACAAAGTATTGAGATTAACTTTTGTTATTGACCAAATACTTATTTTCCACCATAATTTGCAAATAAATTCATTAAAAATCATTTTGTCTCTCATAGTTGAAGTGTACCTATGATAAAAATTACAGGTCTCTCTCATCTTTTTAAGTGGGAGAACTTGCACAATTGGTGGCTGACTAAATACTTTTTTGCCCCACTGTAAGTGACAAATCTTATAACACAGGCTGAGGGGTGGTAGCTTACTTGTGTCACAGAGCTTACAAAGCGGAAGTGAAGCAGACACAGCGGGGGACTTGGACGGAGAGACTGAAGCTGCATCTCATGGCCCTTATCTAATTGGTCCTCAACGCCTCGGTCCTCAGCTGAACCGGAAGTTCTTCTGTCCCTCCTCGATGAAGACCACCTCAGAGCTCTAATTTCTGCCCCGAAGACCGAGGAGGGATCACAGAGGAGGGATCATCGATGAGTGAGCATCGAGGAGCTATAGGCGAGGATACAGAATTTATTTTCAAATTCAGTGTAGTTTTAATTAGTTTTTAAAGCGGGTTTGCTAGTTTAGCTTAGTTTTTGTTTTTTTGAAAATGCTTAGTTTTACTTTAGTTTTTATTAGTTTATTTAGTTTTAGTCTTTTTTGTAATATGGGTTATTTGTCAGGGGCAAGATTTAAAAAGGTCAGAAAAAGTATTGTGTAATAATAACTCAACAATGTACACGCTGTGACTATACAAATCACAACATGTTAACAAGAACATGTTGGCGTTATTTTGTCACTCATTGGGAGCAGTAGGCTAGTTGGAACCTGTTACCTCCAAGATCTGTGCTAAGCTAGGCTAGCACTGGGAGCGTCAGACAGAGTTACGACACGCACAGAGATGAGAAGGGTATGTATGGACTTATTTAACTCTGGGGGATACAGTGAATAAGCTAAAGGCCCAATAAGTCGGCGTGTTCCTTTAAGCCCCCAACGCCTTCTTCCAACACTACTGCTACAACGGGCACGGGCACAAGGGGAAAGTGGGTAGGGTAAGGTGCCTTGAAGTCAACGGTCGCAGCGCTTCCTAGAAGGAGACGTTGGGGGCTTAAAACACCATTGAGCCTTATTTTGACTGATTTAAGGCTTCATGGCTTGTGGTACAAAAGAGAATTTGGATCTGTTCTTGCTCAGAAGGGGTGGGCAAAAATGATGCCTAGATGGCAATAGTTTAAAATGAGGGGGTGTGTGCAGTCCCCTACTGCATGTTATTATATATTATTTCTCACCAGTCTGTCTTTGTAAATGTGTTCAATGCTCGGTAGTGTTATCCGAAGTAACTTGCTGGCAGTTGTAACCGTTTTTCGGATTGTCTTTTTCTGTGACTCAGTGGCATTTCCGAGCCAGCAGATAATACAGCAAGTTAAAACACATTTAGAGTTGCAGATCTTCTGGGAGACTTCTAGGATTCTTTTTCAGCCCCAAATTTCCTGGAATGAACCGTCATGTGATTGCTCCTCAAGTAGCCTTGGGCTCCTTTCCTTCCTCTATTTCTCCACCAAGCCTATAAGCTCTTTCTTATTGATCTGATCACGTGGTCTTCCCAGTCTGACTCTTCTCGGCTCCTTTCTGGGGTCGGGAATTGCTTATTGTCTTTCCTCCTCTTCCTCTTGCTCACTTTCTTTTTCTGCATTCTTGATCAGTTTCTCAAAAGTTTCATTATAACTTCGTGGTCTTGACTCTCATCCTTCGCCGCTCTGCCTTTGGCCTTCGCCTTCTTTAACTTTGTCTCCTTCCCTATCGCAGGACACAATGTTCCACTCCGCAGGGCATGACAATCCTCGTCTTCTTCGTTGTTTTGCCCCCGTGTACTTTCAAAATCTCCTTTTTTATTTTTGCTTTGGTATGGAGTTGGAGCGCGGTATTAGCGTAGCACTATGTGTCTGTTTTAAAGACAACAGTATTCCAACAGAATTACTCACTATGTGGTTTAGGCTGAATCCCATTCCTCCCCTTAACCCTAACCCTTTCCCCTTCCCCCTAGCCCTTTTCCCTTGAACCAAGTGGCAAGGGCTAGGGGTGAAAACATACCCCTATGAAATGGGACACCACTTGGTTACAGTTATGTCACCACACAGTATTGATCACAAACTTCCAAGATACTGTCTGCAAGTGTGTGTATGTCTATTGCATGGGTTTTGACAAGTGTCATATGCATGCATATATTTTATAGTTCTTTTATGTTCACTTTGGTGGTGTATATGTTCTTATCTGTGTGCTACTTAGGTTTGTTTGCAATACAAATTTTAAACACACTGAATGGTGTGTTGTGTATCTGTTTCAGTTATCACTGTTTTGAATGTCATTGATGTTCAGAAACACTTTCTTTGTTAATAAAAATCTGTCTTTATTGCCCAATAAAGTAAACACAACAGGCAAAAACATTATAAAAATACATTATGTTACAGAACCATATCAACTATTAAAACCATTACAATATCACCATAAGGTGCCTTTGAGACTTCCCCATTTCCCCCCAAAAAAGCTGAGATTTTCCATTGAACTTCATATTCATTGTATTAAGTATATGTTATGCTGTTAGAAATGCATATTGGTCAAGCTCCCACACTTTTTATAAATTAACTGCAAGCAGACCATTTACATGCAAACAGCAAAATATGTCCACCCTGTCATGGACAATTTCAAAGCAGAATAAATACATTGTAATTACATAGTGATTATAAAATGTACATTTTCAAAAAACTATTTAGTCACTTTCTCAACAATATATTTTAGTTAATGGGAAAAGTATTTGGATAACAATGGAATTATGGCAAACTATTGGTTTCTCTATATAATCTGCGAGAGTTGCACTTTCTTTTCTAAATAAAAACTAACAAAAAAGATATCTGGTCAAACTTTCAAACAATACTATTTGGCCCTCATTTGTTTATAAAGGAATCAAACAAAAGATTTTGCTAACTTGTGAAAATAATTTGTTTATTTTCATAGAACATGAAAATAACAGGGTGGACAGTGACATGACAGGGTGGACCCTGGGCATGACAGGGTGGACACGTTGTGAAATGTCATTGAATGGCCTCATAAATGCAAGGAACAATGCAAGAAAATGATGTAAAAAATGCCTTTTCCCATGTAGGGGGAAATTACCAGTTGAACAGACTGGTTTTGATCCACTCTACCTACATGCAGCCACTGAATAAAGATGCCCAAAATGAGACATTAATGTGACCTTCTAGCGTTAAACTCTGTACATCATTCTGCACAGTGAAAGTCAAACATTCAACTGTAGAACAAGAAGAAAAATGTTTTTTAAGTGGAGAACAGTTGATTTGAAAAAACAGAATATTACAGAAAGATCACTTGGACGTATCTCCAAACCGTCTGTCCCTTTCTGCAGAGACATGGCTCAGTTCTGCAGTTGCTGTTCCACATACTTCCATGCAGACACGTCAATCTGTACAGAGTGCTTGTTCAGAGCCTGTGGTTCTGGTATTAGGCAAAGTACCTGCCAGTCATGGTACCAACAGATGTTGTCCCGAAGACTTGGCCATTTGAACTTGTTTATGCCATGGCGTTGCATACACTTAACTTTCACACTGAGACCTTCTGCATCCATGATGATACCTGGGTATGCTTCATTGTCATAATTAACGACGCACCACTCTCCAATGTACTTTACCTCAATCATTTCTGGTCTCCTAGGATTATCTGGTGTCTTTCCACATGCTGGGGACTTGTCAGATGAAACAGGAACATTAGCTAGAGTGACCTCTTGAAGGTTAAAGCAGGGGCAGTCCAAAACACCTTCCTCCATTTTACACAGACATGAAATGTCTCTGTATTTCATTTGGCCGGGTGTCAGACTGATAGCTTGGTGGATTCTCATAGTGCCTTTTATGGCAGCTATTGCAGGTACCTCAGGCTTTGATTCAATATCCCTCTCTGGGATGAAGAACAGCTTGACAGATGTGTCCAGGCTTTTCAGCTTGTTATACAAGCTCTGGGCATCAGGAATGTCTCCTCCATGGGCTACAATCCGGTCTGCTGACCTCTTGAGGGCCCCACCCACACCGTCTGGTGCCCCCTTCCCATGATTAGCCTCAAAGAAATTCCACGTTATTTCTTTGAAGCCATACTTGTAGGGTTCCGTTAAGAAAGAAAGAAATTTCCCTTTTGTCGATACTGCATTGCAGGCCCATCGCTGAAAAAATGAAGTGTGCTGACTTGAGGGTGTCGTTCTCTCACTACCTTCAGAACTGGATCAAGGTGGGCCCAGATGGCCACAGGGTCGTGTCTTCTGGAGGGTGATATGGAGCAGAAGGTGTGTGGCGCTTGTTCACCAGTGGAGTAGAGCACTCCAGTGTGCAGACTGGCCTGCTTTTCACCTTCTCATCCTTCTTGATCTTCTCTGTCATCCACTGAGATAAACGAATGTTCTTTTCCCCAGGGGTTTTCAGCATCGGGTGACAAGTTAGGAGGCATTCACTGCACTCACCATAAGCACAGACCTTGGCTTTTGGGTCACACATGGTTGCTTCAGACATTTCCTCAATGTTTCTTGAGGACAGTAACCCTTGGCTCTGCAAGGCATTGGCAATGAATTGCAAGTTCTCATGCAAAAGGAGGTGTATGACATTTGGCCAATGTGCTCAGAGAGAAACCTCCTATGCAAGTTCTTCATTGTATCAGTAAGCAACCTCTTTTGCATTTTTTTCTTCAGCCGTGTGACTGTTTGTTTGCGGCCAGTTGTCATTCGACTAACATCATCTCGAAGAAAAAATGATGTAACGTTCTTCCTAATCTCATTTCAACTGAAGCACCTCCTCCCACGGTAGGTCAGATCCACAGGATACTTTGCTCTCTTCTTAGAGTAGCCAAAAGCAGTCTGGGCATGCTTTTGGAGCTTATACTTCTTCAGAATGTTTCCACTGACCACTTTTGCTATCAGCTGTTTGTTTTTGCATGTTCATATTTTCTTCTAATATCTTCAATCAGGGATGTATGGAAAAGAAGAGCTCTTCTGATGGGTGAATTCACTTTTTGATGTGCCAACAAAGCATTGACTTTTGTACGTGGTGATTTGGACGCACTTTCTTTCTTGGCCCGATAGTACCTCTTCTTATATTTCTCCGTTTTACTTTTCTCTTTTGTGAGCTGTGCCTCTAATATTTTGATCTGTTTTTTCAGTTTTCTCTTCGAACTCCTTCAAATGCTTTCCCCTTGACGAAGTTGCCTGAAACACAAAATATTTGTAAGGATTTTTTAGCAAGTTAGTTATCAATATGTCATTTTATGGGGACATAAACAGTTGATAATTGTCCTTCAAATAAATCTAAACTTTCTAATAAGTCTCATCAGCTAAACCAATGATCTAACCTGGAGGGCCTTGGCTCATGCTGATTTTCAGGAGTTTCAGCAGGGGAGTTGGGTGGTGTCTCTGACTGTAGCAAAGCACTGGCCCTGTTTCTGGCTCTGGCTTGACTTTTTGCCTCTCTCCATTTCTTTCTTTTTGCCCTCTTCTCTCTCTCACTGAGCTCATTGACACCCTTCTTTTTTCCAGTCTCTCTGTCTTTTTTCCATTATGACCCTTTCTTTCTCAAGGTACTTTCTTCTTCTGTCTGGGTCAGCATCACGACGTTCCCGATATCTCCTTGCTATCTCAGCTCCTTTTGATCTCATTCCTTGAAAAAGACGATTCAAAATGTTCCCTTACACACTTTAATTGGCAGTCCCGGTAAACTAGGCTTGCATTATCAAACTAGGTTTGCTGATACCGATATCGCCAAAAAAATTGTCCATATTGTCCATTCTTACTATGTATAGCATGTACTGTTATAAAATGTGTGTAATAGCTGTTGCAATATGTGTAACATTATCAGTATGTGGCCTAAACTATGCACATGTCCTTCCTGTCATGAACCATGTCCACCCTGTCATGGAAGGCTTGCTGACAGGGTGGACAATGACAGGGTGGACATTTTTGGCTAATGTTAGCATTTAATGAGTACATGGTGGACCTTCACTTAGCAACATACTACAGTTAGCAAGCTGAGTGTGTACTGTTTTACAAATATATTTCAAAGTTCTGATAGGTTTTTCTATCAATTGATATTTCACTATGACAGAGTGGACATGTTAAGCTTGAAAACATCCAACTACATACATAATATGATGAAAATTATGAAACATAAGTGTAAATACTTACTCTGCAACTAGACACTGCTTCAGCCTTCATTGAAGAAAGACAAAATGCTCGTAGTGATGTCACTGAAAACATCAGTGGGTTACTTAAAGGGGCATAATGACAGGGTGGACAGCAATTTCAGGGACACATGCAAAATGTTCAATATGATTATGAAAATACAATATACATGATCAAAATTACTTGTTTTATCAAATAACTTATTGTGGACAGTAAAACCATGTAAAAAAAATTTGGATTTAGTATCATTTAACCACTTATTACACACACTGTAGTTAGCAGAGCAGTGTGTGGGACATGCCAAAATCACGTACATCCAATGAAAAAAATTGAATAAAATGAAGGAAACACTTTTTTTAGAGACTTATCATTGTACTGATATGTGTGCAAATGTTTGGCCACTTATGATAAGACCTCAGACTTTCATTATTCTGCTACATTTTCATGATGACTGAGTGAGTCTGATGAGGACACCAAAGGCACTTCATAGTGATATTGACAAGGCACACACGCAAGAACACAAAATGATTACAATAATACAGTACCACCAATACAATAATGAATGGCTACAACATGAACGCATGACTCACTCCCATAGTTGCTTTGCAGACTATTTTGATTTTAGAAACTTCTGCTCGTTTTTAGCCTGAAAGTGGATCAGCTGCTGGGTTTCCTCCTGCGTCCCTGTGTGATACAGGACAGTATATGTAAAGCACCTATCGATGTCTCCAAAGCAAGTAGTGTTATGCACTGATATCAAACGAAATTCGCTGCTAATGGAGTTTAGTTAACACTGTAGACATGCATGGATTCCTTTCAAGGCAGAGAAATGCGGGACTGTTGTGCAAATAAGCAATGTAGCGTTAACGTTACTGTTAGCGTTAGCATAGCAAGCTAGCGATTTTTAAAAACGTTTCAATTACAAATATAGTTGCCAAAATGTATGTACAGGACTGTGTAGAGGACAAAACAAGACTGTCGTAATTTTTAAATAAATTCTTTAAGCCGAAAATACTTACATTTATGGGTCTCTCTGGTCGCCCTGGCAGCCATGTTCCTTGTTGCGCAACATCTCTGGATACCCCTGCCGGCCAAGTGAGCTTGCGTCCTTACTTGGTCGGAAGGGACCTCTGGCCCTTCCCCTAGGCCCTATCCCTCGATCAAGACGAGTATTGGGACAGAACTAGCTCTCACGTGAACGCGCACAACAAGGGTTAAGGGGAAGGGTTAGGGTTAAGGGGAGGAATGGGATTCAGCCTTACTCTATCTTTTCACTCCCTCTCAGCTCAGTTGTATAATAGTTTCATGCAGTGCTGGTACGGAGTCACTCACTCTTTTGGCCTCGACTGCTTTTTCTTTTTCTCTTTCTCTCTATTTCTTTCATCCAGCAAAGTATACACTTACAGCCCGTTCTCATTCCCAACTCTTTTGGTCGGTGTCTTTCACAGTAGAGAGTAGTATGTAAAGAGACGACAGTAGAGAGTAGTATGTAGAGAGACAGCAGTAGAGAGTAGTATGTAGAGAGACAGCAGTAGAGAGTAGTATGTAGAGAGACGACAGTAGAGAGTAGTATGTAAAGAGACGACAGTAGAGAGTAGTATGTAGAGAGACAGCAGTAGAGAGTAGTATGTAGAGAGACGACAGTAGAGAGTAGTATGTAGAGAGACGACAGTAGAGAGTAGTATGTAAAGAGACGACGGTAGAGAGTAGTATTTAGAAAGACAACAGTAGATAGTAATATGTAGAGAGACAGCAGTATAGAGTAGTATGTAGAGAGACAACAGCAGAGAGTAGTATGTAGAGAGACAGCAGTAGAGAGTAGTATGTAGAGAGACAACAGTAGAGAGTAGTATGTAGAGAGACAGCAGTTTTCTGCATGTTAGAGGTTTACAAAGTGAAAACGCCAAAAGTCCAGCGCAAAGGGAGTTACCATCTCCAACAGAAAACACTGTTCACAAACTGCTCCAAACAGCTCTAGTGTAGTCCAGCCTTTTCTTCCGTGCGTCATTTTGTAACACATGTTATAATGCTCGCCTAGCTGCTAGTGTGGCACGACCTCATACTCTGTTTCTGACTGGCTAGTAGTCCTTATCTAGCTACTGTCAGGACACGCCCTCATACTCTGTTTCTGACTGGCTAGTAGTCCTTATCTAGATACTGTCAGGGCACGCCCTCATACTCTGCTTCTGACTGGCTAGTAGTCCTTACCTAGGTACTGTCAGGGCTTGCCCTCATACTCTGCTTCTGACTGGCTAGTAGTCCTTACCTAGGTACTGTCAGGGTACGCCCTCATACTCTGTTTCTGACTAGCTAGTAGTCCTTAACTAGTTACCACACATGTGCGACTCCCAACAAAGATGCAACAGAAGTGAGATGCCTGACTGTAGCTAAAACAGAGGTGAAAAGAGGAGCTGCAGCAATGTTAAATTACAACAAAAATATGGTGTTTTTTTTTTTTTATTAAACCATGTAAACCTATTCTGGTATGACCTCTAAATACAATTATGAACCTGAAAATGTGCATAATATGAGCACTTTAAGTCAAATACTTTAATATGTTCATGCTTTTGAATGAGTTAACAAAATAATAGTCTTGCATGTCCAGACCTTCCTCCACAGCGCCGCAGAGGAAGGTCTGGCTAGTCCACGCAGCATTCCTGGATGGGAGAAAAACGTGCTCTGGTTTATTGGCATTTCTTTAAACAGACAGAGCCACGGTGCCTCTACAAAATAGCCTTGGGAAGGAACTTGTTTTGGTGGAACGTGTACGTTCAAAAGTAGTTTTAGTCGTGCAACAGAAAACTCAGATTGGACAGATAGTCTAGCTAGCTGTCTGGATTTACTCTGCAGAGATCTGAGGAGCAGTTTACCATAGTCCTCACAAATCCACTGGAGGTTAGAGCACCAACACAAAGAAAGAGGAAGGTGACGGACATCCGGCCGAAATGAAAGTGATGGTTCAGAGTTATTTCACCCTAGGGTCCTTTGCACCACGACCTCGAGCCAAACAACCCCCCAGAAGCTTTTTCCACCTGGGTCGAACATTTGGAGAGTTAGCGTTATCAGCTGAATAGCTTAGTGCAGGCGCTAATGGCTCAAAGAGTGTAATTGTCGCAATTACATTATAGTAATGTATAATTTGTTTTCAACCAGTGTCATAATTTATAATTATATAAATTGCATTTAGTATTATTTTGTGATTTTATTTGGTAAAAGTAAAGTGCTTTTATTTTGAAGTCTCCGCGCAAGGCCTCTTGGGATGCTCGTGAGTGAGAGAGTCGGCAAGCTAACAGCAAGCCAAGCACGGACAATTTAATGCTCCGAAAAAAGTTTTAAGGTTGTTATAGCGGATGTCAGCGATCTAAGGAAACCCCTAATCCCTTGTGTACAGCATGCAGCCAACGAGGTGTGTTGTTTTGTGTCCGTATTTTACTTTGGTGAACATTATTTTACATGCTGTGCATGTCATTGTATGTTCATATTAAGCTAATGTGGTTTTTATTTTCTCGTTATACTGTGTGTTTAGTTTTCACGGTGGATTTGGAGAAGAAGCTTCAAATAAATCTGTAGCAAGAAAACCACTTGTGTCTGCCAGTGCTTCGAGGGAATTATAAATTCAATTCAATTCAATTTTATTTATAGTATCAAATCATAACAAGAGTTATCTCGAGACACTTTACAGATAGAGTAGGTCTAGGCCACACTCTATAATTTACAAAGCCCCAACAATTCTAATTCTAATATTCTAATTCTAATAGAATTAGCAGTGGCTATTGCGACAGTGGCGAGGAGAAACTCTCTTTTAGGAAGAAACCTCGGACAGACCCAGACTCTTGGTAGGCGGTGTCTGACAGTGCCGGTTGGGGTTATGATGAACAGTGGCGTAATAGTCACAATAAAGATAATGGAACAGTGACTTAAATGGTAGTCGTGGTAGTTCATGTCATAGCCGGGCACAGCAGGGCATTACAGGATGTAACGTGGCACAGCAGAGCATGGGTGGACGCAGTGGACGCGGCAGGACGCAGCAGGACGTAGCCGGACACTGCAGGGAAGAAACAGGACAGGGACATGTTTCTGGGACAGGATGCACATAAAAGGAAAAAAAAAAGAAAAAAAAGAAAAGAGAGAGCAGCTCATCTCCTCCAAACTTTAATCTTGCCCAGTGTGAGCCGAACTTTTCGGAGTATGATGCCATTTTCAGGCGCGCTCATGCAAAGGTGGACAGAGGAAGGAGGCTTGGCGGATAAACTCAGCCGAGTTTACCCTGATTTCCTCCTTTCCCGTGGCCACTCATTTTCTACTAGTTGTCGTTAGAAACGTTGCCGCCCTTGCCTCTTCCGCTCATTGTGAGATCAGTCGGTGTTTCACACTTACAAATAATCATATGTATTGTATGCATCAAGCTGTGGAAAACGCGATGCTGTATGATTATACAACAGACTGTCATCAACAGTGACGATGTGTGCAAACAAGTTCTCACTGAGCTCAGGAGAAGAAGAACCATGGATAAAAAACATCTCCTTCCTTGGGACACCTTGAACTTGTGAACTTTAGCACTTTATGAAAGACTCTATGCACTTTATGAAATTCTCAATGCACTTTATAAAATACTCCATGCACTTTATAAAATACTCCATGCACTTTATAAAATACTGCATGCACTTTACAAAAGACTATATGCACTTTATGAGACTTTCCATGCTCTGGACAGCCTTAAGCTAAATTTGCACATGTTTTACTGGTTACATTTTTTTTTGTAATTGTTGTATTGTTCATATTGATTGTTGTTTAACGTTGCTTACTGAATGTTTAAATGTAGCCTATAATGTAATGTATTATGTAATTTGTAAAACCTTAAATAAAGCTCTTTAAAAAAAATAAAAATAAAGAGAGATCCCTGGTTGAGCTAGAACTCTCCCCAACTGGATCGGGCTGTACTGGCCTGCCTCCCTCTACTCTCACTATATTATTGATTATATGATAGGTAGATCGGATGACTGTAAAGAGAAACAGAAAAGCAGGGGTTTTGTGTCTGCAGCTATACACCCTGCCCCGCCGGGCTAGGCGTACACTGCAACCCCTCACTCCTTAACTATAAAATTTATCAAAGAGGAGAGTTTTAAGTTTAGTCTTAAATTTGGTGACGGTGTCTGCCCCCCCGAACCCAGATTGGGAGCTGGTTCCACAGGAGAGGAGCCTGGTAGCTGAAGGCTCTGGCTCCCATTCCTTCAGAGCAGGGGCATCGGACTGGGGGTAAAACCAATACTGATTACCAGGGCCCAAGGGGAGAGAGGGCCCTTGAAAAGTCTGGAATATATTTTACCTGGATATTTTCATTTCCTGTTAAAATTTAGATTAAAGTTAGTGTATTGGCTGAATAACTTGGTTGATTGACTGACTACATTTTGTATACAAAAAATACTATCTAAGGTCTCACCCAACCCTTGCTAATGCGCCAAATGGTGTAGTCCATCTGCACGCATTTTGTTTTAGTTCAGTTGAGCATCTGGTGGAGCGCAAACTTGTGCTGTAGAAATGTCTTTCTCAATGAAAGTCAAATCATGCTACTAAAAAAGAAAGGAAAGACAGGAGAAGGAGAGAAAACAAAATGAGGGGAAACTATTGGTGACTGACTTCTTTTCAAAGAAAGGTGAGCACAAATAAAAAACGAAATCCATGGTGCTAAACTGCTTGAATATCTCCGCGACCGTTAGTGCTAAAAACGGACTGAGACAACCCATTGAAAGAGCAGAACATACACTTTCAAATGATAATTTGGTTATACATATAATCTGAGGTAAAGGTTAAATAAATAAACTACACTAACAATGCTGTTTGCATACAACACACCACTGTAATAGCCTTTAATTTTAAATTAATAGGCTATAATGTCTAGAATTAGCAATAATAGCCTAATCAGTGTCAGGCTTGGTAGCTCATGGGTAGATACATATCATGTCAACATTATAGTTATGTCAGATTTAATAGAAACATTGTGAAACAAAATGCCCTCAGTTTCAGAAACTAGCAACAGACCCCTCATCCTCCTCTTTGGATTTGAGACAAGGTGAGCAAATATCTAAATTAAAGCAAACCATGTTTAGCCATTTTGACTGAAAGGTGTTAAGTAACACTAACATCTTAGTGTGTTTTATTATATTAGGTTACAATTAGGATAATAGGTTGATCAGATGTATCCTTCATAGAGAAAGATGATAGAGAACATCTGATTGAGGATGATGGGAGTGAAGACAGCAGGGAGCTCTGAGCACAGTGTGGAAATGAGAGCTGAGGAACTGGAAAGTAGGCCGAGCAGTGCAGACCAGTTTTTGCCAGAGGATCCAGCAGTATGGCCAGATAAATTAACAGATGATCAGAGACACCATAGTAGGCCGGTTGGCAAGTAAAGGTACAGAGAAAACAAACAAAATGTAGTAGTAACCACAGTAAAGTAGGCTAGAGAATGTTGAGAAAGGAGGTTTGAAATGTGTGTTATCAGGCTACTCTAAGCATTACAGTTAATATAGGCCGGGAGCCAGGTCCACTCCTCTGGATGTTTTTGCTACCTTTTTTTCACTATTATTTCCTATTATCTTATACCTTGGGCCATCACAAGTTGATAACGACCACCCCTAACTCGGCCCCGTTTGGTCTCAAGGGCCAAAAAACACCCTTTTTGGGAAAAGCTTTTTTTGTGAATATTAAGGTACTGCAACTACATAAATGGTCATATAACCCTAATCCTTTGCATGGGGTATCCTGACACATAGGGGAATCTAGCAGAAAAAGATTCTGGGGATCGCTGCCTTTTTGCGGTCAAATATCACCCTCGTCTGTCTGTCCGCCTGACAAATTGTCATCAAAAGTGATAATTTTCAAGCATTTTATTATAGATATCACTGCCTCAAATGTACATGAAAAACTTCCCAAGAGTATAAGCTTCAATTTGAGTCCAACATGACCTTTCTAACTAGAGGATTACGGCTGGTATAACCAAAGTTCTCCACTGTATCTTAAATTGGAGACATAACTTTCAAGCATTACCCTTCCATATGGGATTAAGCATATTTTTTGCATATGAACAATATTTTTTTTTTATAAGATTATTTTTTGGCCATTTCTGCCTTTAATGATAGGAAAGCAATTAAAGAGGGTGGGGGAAGACATGCAGGAAATCTTCCCAAGTCGGACTCAAACCCTGGACCTTGCGCATGGAGGCATGAACCTCTGTATATGTGCGCCCGCTCTACCGTCTGAGCTTCCCTGGCCACATGAACAATATCTTAAACAAGAGTTAAACAAGAGTTGAGACTTGATTTATGTACTGCTATACTAGATGAAGTGAACTGCATGAAAAGTGAGTAATGTTATGCCCCTTGGTGAACTGGGGTCAGGGTGCAACATAGGGTAGATCTCTGTATTGAGGGTCTGGAGAAAAACCTCAGATGACGCAAAATGACAATTTTTGCGTCATCTGAGGCTTTTTTGCCCAGAGGCAAAAGACTACAGCCTGTATTCATTGTGTATTAGGAGCCACTTCCGCATAGCCCAAAGGGGGTTGGACTGTCGGCTTTTTCCGGCCTTTGAAAAAACGAGTGTCAGCCATCTTGAATCCTCGCTTAGCTTCTCAGCAGGAGCAGAAACTGTTCATCCCGACGTAAATTTTGGGACGCAAGCTTTTATTTTGAAAAGTAGAAGGGACGGCATGATATGGGACGCTCCAGGCTGCAGCCATACAGTCTTGGAAATTTTAGAACAACAATTATGTGCATTCAAACTACCACACACGTGTACCACCGGGTTACATTGGAACACATCGGAGAATATGCAGGACACTTTTTACGGACGCAATAGTCGACACACTACGCAAGCTTTGCCTGCACGGAGACCAGCGGTGGTGCTCGATTCCTGTGGCCGGTAAAGTGACCTCATCAGTGGGGGCGTTGAGCGAGTGTGCGGTGGAAAGCTAACGCTAGCCAGCCATCTGTTCACCAATCGTGCTTGCAAGTGTCCGCTCATTAAACAAACTGGACTACATCCAACTTCAACGAAACTCCCAACGCGAGTTCAGAGACTGCTGTGCTGTGTTTTTGTTGTTGTGGAAATATTGCTGTGGACAATCCAGCCTGCTGTCACCGGGTAAGACTACTAGAGGAGGTGGGCTGTGTTACCCCGGACTGCCTGTTGTAGAAATGGGGTGATTTGTATCCAACTAACTGCTAACTGCTGGTGGAGTTTGTGACTGTAAAATGCCGACAATTCTAGCTACATCCCACGCAAATGTACGGCTGTGTTTATACTCGATGTTTATACCACAGCTCACCAAGAGCTAATGCTAGTAGCAATGTGTTAGCCTTCTTTTATTACATGGCTTGGTTGAATTCTAATGTAGAATGCGGTCTGTTATTTCTTGACAACAGACCGCTGCTAAGGATAACACACCATTGCCATGCATAGCAGAGCGTTGCCATGGACACAGTTCTGTTCACTCTGGAGCTATCGATCAATCCGCTGAAAGAAGTCCGGATAATGTATCAGCTGTGGCTAAAAAAAGCATGTTTTAAATGTGTAACACCACTTGAGCCACGGTGAAACGTTTTTTCGAGTATATGGTTGAAATGACAATAAAACACACGTGTTGAGTTGATCGTCTCACTGTCTGTCTGTAAAGGGCAGGCGTTGCTTGGGAGTGGCCTCATACAGCAGCAAAGCAAGTGCACTCTGGGATTTGGTGTCTTTCATCCATATAAGCCAAAAACACATTTTCTGTCTTATCTTGGCCTAGAAGGCACCAATTAAAATTTTTTTTCACATTTCTACCACATAAGTGACCCAATTTAAAGATATATTCAGCTTTCCAGCGGTGAAATTTCCCTTTAAATGCAGTCAGCACCAGTGAACGCATGCAAGGCCAGAAGAGAGCTGAAATGTGTTCCTGTGAATAATCTTCAGCCAGCTGGTTGATGTTGATTAGTCTATCTCCCATGTCAAAGATGATGTTGACAGTTGATGACTTGGCATAATACAGAGGATGAATAAAATGTCAGAGTCTTTTGCTCTGACTCTAACTGTTCTGATGTGAGGCATTTTAGTTTGGATATACTGAATGTAAATGATCACCCTCACATCTGATTCTTCATGTTTTGAACGGATCTCTGGTAGAAGTTCTTTTGACATAACTCCAGCATGGCATTCTATCTTGAAAGCAGTGACTGACTGGCTGCATGCATGAAATAACTTTATCAGTAGTGGCCCCAACCCGGTCTCACGCCAGGTCGTGTAATAGTCACGTTTTTTTGATTCATAAATTTGTGTACAGGTTACGTAAATCCCGTTTTTTTCGTGTATATGCAACGACTTTTGAACGTGTACAGGTCACGCTTTTCGAACCTGCTGCTGTGGGGGACGCGACAACGGGGAAATGAGGCGCCACACGCCGGCTAAAACAACGGAACGGGCCGCCACTCGCGATCGGGGAAATGAGGCGCCAAACGCCGGCTAAAACAACAGAACGGGCCGCCACTCGCGATCGGGGAAATGAGGCGCCACACGCCGGCTAAAACAACGGGACGGGCTGCCACTCGCCGGCTAAAACAATGGAACGGGCCGCCACTCGCAATCGGGGAAATGAGGCGCCACACGCCGGCCAAAACAACGGGACGGGCCGCCACTCGCCGGCTAAAACAACGGGACGGGCCGCCACTCGCGATCGGGGAAATGAGGCGCCACACGCCGGCTAAAACAATGGAACGGGCCGCCACTCGCGACCACACAACAACGGGGAAATGAAACACCACAATAACAAGACGGTTGGGGTTAGGAAAAAAAAAGAACGGGGAAAGGAACCGTCACACACGGGACACGCCGACAAAGGAACTGCCACACGCGGGGCGCGATCCCCGGTCTCCGGGTTGAAAGTCCTGTGTTTTCTGACCCATCCACCACCCCGACCAACGTCCTGTGTTTTCTGACCCATCCACCACCCCGACCAACCTCCCTACGCAGACTTTCGCCTTATCAACTACTCGCTACTCGCTTTCGTTCTGGGATCACGAAATATGCTTCCCATTAAAATGCATTGCTTTCAATTTCGTAATGGCCACACGAAAAAAACGGGATTTACGTAACCTGTCCACGACTTAATAGATTACAATAACGTGACTATATAACGACCTGGCGTGAGACTGGGCTGAGTGGCCCATAGGGGTCAATAGGGGTGCGGCCCGTCTGGCATTTGCCCAAATTCCAGATGGCCAGTCCGTCACTGCTTGAAAACTTAACCAGCCTCTATGAAAATCGGATGATGTCTTCCATCATATCATGAGAGCTCCAGTGATCCAGAAGTAAATGAATGAGTGCCTTCTTGTTTTCATCATTTGTGAGAAAACCATTCCAGTCAGCGGGTCGATGAACATTCAGCCTCAGACGGTCAATGTAAGTGTCTGTGCTGAATACTGTTTCAGCTGCAGCAGGTAGACTTTTGAAGGTGCGCTCTGATATAGTCTTCATTGTCCGTGGTACATCGTGCATGTAGAATGAGGAGTTTCCATCTTGAATGTGAAAAAAGGTAGCAAAAACATCCCGAGGAGTAGACCTGGCTCCCGGCCTAATAGTTATTACCCTATAAACATCTGGGCCTACAGATTCATGTGTACAAAGGCCCGATTATTATTTCTTTTTGGGGGGGGGTGGCATGATGAGGAACATGGGGGCCCATCAGAACTAGGGCCCACGGTCTTGTGCAGAGACATATAAAGAGTCCTACACATAAAGAGTGTATCTTGTACATTACCCTACTAATAATGCCCGAATTTATACCAAACTTCTACACTAGTACAAATATTAAATATTACATAAATAATATTAAATAAGGTAGTGTCTCCAAACAATCAATTATAACTTGTCTCCTTCTAGTTGTACTACAGCACTTTTAAAAAATAAATTAACTTAATACATATTTTTTATTTTTTTTCTCCCCATATTTACATTCAATAGAAACACGAAGGGGGGAACATGGGGAATGGGAGGTAACCTTTCTCCTTATGACCCTCATAAGGAGCAGATTCCAGATCGGCCCATCTGAGCTTTCATTTTCTCAAAGGCAGAGTAGGATACCCAGGGCTCGGTTTACACCTATCACCATTTCTAGCCACTGGGGGACCATAGGCAGGCTGGGGGAAACTCATATTAATGTTAAAAAACCTCAGAGTGACATTTTCATGCCATGGGACCTTTAATTATTTTTCTAACTATATGCTCTGGATACAATTTATTCCATTTTTCCTGGACTGTTAGAGTGAGTTTTTCAATTTTTCCAGCACTCTTTCCTCTTAACGTATCCACCCACATCCTGTTTTCAGAACTCAGCTGCACATACCAGATTCATGAAATCACTTCCTGTCTGAAAAATAACTGCTTCATCGAGCTGCAGTTTCAAACACAGCTGCATCCAAACAGACTATCATCTCATCGCTGCTGTAAGTCAAACACTTTTAACTGTTCATGTATTTTTTCATAAGACAACAAAACAAATCTTGTTCTTTTCTCTGTATCTGTCTAACTGTCTGTCTGTCTCTCTCTCTGTCTGCCTGTCTGTCTGTCTCTCTCTCTCTCTCTCTGTATCTGTCTAACTGTCTGTCTGTCTGTCTGTCTGTCTCTCTCTCTCTGTCTTTCTGCCTGTCTGCCTGTCTATCTACTTCAACTCCACTACATCTCAGAGGTACATATGGTACTTTTTACTCCACTACATTAATCTGAAATGTATCTGTCTTTCTGTCTGTGTCTTTCTGTCTTTCTGTCTCTCTCTTTTCTCTATCTTTTCCCTTTGTTGGTTTGCTGGTCTTTTCTATTTTTTTTGGTTCTTTGTTGGGCCGCGTGCTTTCCACTTTATCAGGGAAGCATGTTGGTCCCACGCGGGCAGGTTTTGAGTTGACTCACGCGGCGTAATGCGTTTAAAGTAGCCGCCGCGGTGAGTGTGGAGGAATGTTGTCTTGCTATTGGCGAGGTTGTGGGGCATAAGAGCGTGTTATCTGCCTCCAGAATGAATGGTGCCATTGTGGTGTTTCTTAATAGCGTTGATAAAGTCAATGAAGTAGTCGAACACGGAATAGTCATTGGTGGTGATTTTGTCTCTGTTGATTTGATTTTATTAGGATCCCCATTAGCTGATGCAAAACATCAGCTACTAAATGATTATTCCGGATGATGGTGAGCTAGATATATGACGCTCAATTTTTGAATTGACAACTTTGAATATGTTATTTTTGCCACTACCGCGAAATCAAAGTGTTTTGGTTGCGGTAGAACTGGACATTTAATCCGCAACTGTCCTGACAAAGTTTCAGCCAGGAAAGCAAACGCAGTGAATGGGACCACTAAAGGCGATGGTGGTGCGGATGTTGGGGCGGACATAGTTGAGGAGGTTTTGCCGGGGCCGAGCTCGGCTGTGGCGGTGACGGCTGCGGGTGTTCTCGGTGAGAGTGTGGTTGCGTCGACTTCGCTGCACTGTGAGCACTCAGAGATGATACACACTTTCAGAGGCTAGTGTTGAGGATTTACCGAGCGTGGCACCGGTTTCTGAAGATAAACGCGAACAAATAGAAATTGAGAATAGTTCAGTGACTCTGAAGGGGGTAGGTGGAATGGATGGTGTGGGGAAAGAACTTTTTTTAAAGTACCTTCTAATAAAAGGAAGATAATTGATAAAATGGTTGATGCCAAAAGAAATATAAGGAGTGAAGTGAAGGTGGGTCTTCTGACTCCAGTATGACACTTTCTCAGGGGGATCTTAGTGGTCGGGAGTATGAACTTCATGATATTAAGTTATTCCTTAGATCAACAAAAAATAAAAGAGGTGTGCGTGTGCAGGAATATTTCCCTGATGTTAAGCAGTTTGCTGAAAAGGCATGAAGCCTAATGGCAAAGAGTTGCTTTACTAATAAAGAAGTCTATCGACTTAAGAAAATTGTGAGGAGTCTCAGTACTGATTTAAACAGCAATGTCGGTTAAATTTGAAAGTAGAATGGCTGATGGGTTTTTACCTATTTGGGTGGCTTTTCTTTTCCTTTTTATTATGAGTGAAGTTCATGTAGCTACTTTGAATGTTAATGGGGCAAGAGATTCTAGAACAGGGGTCGGCAACCTTTTTGATATGAAGTGCCCTTTTCAAAATGTCTTGTTTATTAGTGTGCCATGTTAACATCATTTTTTTTATGAAATCACATCAAAATGTAATATCCAGGGAATCTGTAATAATCAGGACCTTGTAATTATTATTATTGTATATTAGTATTATTATTATTATCATTATGGAAACATGGTTTTAGTATGCAGTCCTGATTGGTGGAAAATGGGCTAACAAAAATATCACTGTCAAAGAGCCTGAAGCAAAAAGTTGTGGAAAAGCCCAGCTTTAATGACGAATGGACTGATAAGCAGGTCCTTTATGTCTCATTTTCAATGAAACGATGCTGTGGCAAAATAATAACACAACCAGCATCATTATCAAGAATGAAGTACACAAACATAACGATTGCGTCATTCACGTGCATATTAAGTAGCCACATGTATTTGTTTTGGTCTTATAATGCATCCATATTTACCGCTCCAGCGGAGAGGATGGTTTCTTCAGACAGCTTAAGTTTATAAGAATTTGTCCAAATTTCAAGATCCCTGCAAACTAAGATACAAAAACAGACTACAAACCAACAGCTTTTGCTTTAGCTTGTTTTGTAAAAATTCGCTATTTGCAGAGTAAAGCTGTGTTTGCGTAAAACAGCGCAATGGACAAGAGTGGACTGAGCAGACAGAGCAGATTGAATTATCGCTTTCTACATGTTTATGCCGGTCTACATAGGTGAGTGCACTGATAAGTATTGGCTTTTAACTCACGAAGGTTTAATTGTGGCCACCTTACATTAACAAGACGTTTGTTCATCTGCCCCAGCGGCCGTTGGTAATCCTCTTTGTATTGTTCCCAGTCAGAGATATGAGTCAATCAAGCTACCGTAAATAACAGGTCGCGCACAGGCACCGATTTGTTTTCCTCCGTGGGTGCTCACACGCGCACACCCTTTAAAAAAAAAAAAGTAGTAGTAGTAGTGAAAAATGTTTGCATTTCAGAACCTTAGGAAATAGACAGCGGCCGACACGAACACACACGCCGTAGAAGCTATCTTTCAACTCAGGACAGCGCCACTTCTCACAGATAGGATTGGAGATGAGAAGTTTAATCAGCTTTGTGGGAAATTATAAATCAATGCCACCGACACGACCAATCACACTATGACACCACCTGCAATGTTTAATATTAAAATAATGTAAAAATGAACTGGCAGTCTGGTATACGTGGGTGCTCAATATTTTTCGTGGGTGCTCAAGCTCCGGAGCACCCACGGTATCGGCACCTATGAGGTCGGCAACTGTGAACGTTGTAATTTGGCATGCGGATGAGAGAGTGCTTCAGCATTTCAACCATGATTTCAACACATCAATAACTCTCTTGCACACATATTGCCAGCGTGCCATTGGTTAAGGTGCCGCGTGCCCATGGTGGCACGCGTGCCTAAGGTTGCCAACCCCTGCTCTAGAAAAAGAGCTACTATATATGAAGTAATTAAGCAAAAGAAAATCGATGTTGTTTTATTACAAGAAACTCATAGTGACTTGAAAAATGCTGCCGACTGGGCGAGGGAGTTTGATGGCATCCCTGTGTTAAGCCATAACACTTCAATAAGTGGGGGAGTTGCCATTTTATTCACAAAGAATTTTAGTCCTATCTCTTATGATGTTGATGAAATATTAAAGGTAGGCTTCTAAAAGTAAGAGCTGTTGTTGAAAGTTATGTGTTTATTTTTATTTGTGTATATGTTCCAACTGCACCAGTTGAAAGAATGGTTTTTTTGGACATACTATGTTCAGTACCTACAAAACTGTTGCTCTGAAGACTTCTTTTTCCTAGGTAGTGATTTCAATTGTACTGAGAATAATCTAGATCGGAATCACATGGAGCCTCATCTGGCTTCGCGTAAACGCTTAATTCATATTAGTAAAAAGTATGATTTATGTGATATTTGGAGATCTTTAAATGGTAATGATAGACAGTACACTTGGCTTCACACACGTATGTGTACGTACGTTATAAGGTTTGCAAAGCATGGAGTCTGGGAGGGCCCCAGGAATGGATGGCCTCCCGATTGACTTCTATAAGGCTTTTTGGTTGGAAATGGGTATAGATCTGCTGGAGGTACTGAAGGACGGCTTGTCGGAGGGCGGGTTGCCGTTGAGTTGCCGAAGAGCGGTGATCACTCTTATTCCGAAAAAAGGGGACCTCACAGATATAAAGAACTGGCGCCCTGTCTCGCTTCTTTGCAGTGATTATAAAATACTTTCTAAGGCATTGGGGAACAGATTGGCTGGAGTGTTGGGTCTTGTTATCCATCCGGATCAGACGTACTGTGTCCCTGGTAGATCTATATTTGACAATATTTCTTTAATTCTGAATATTTTTTTATGTCTCTAAATTGTTAAATTTGGACTGTGGCTTGTTATCTTTGGATCAGGAGAAGGCGTTTGACCGAGTAGAGCACTCATATTTGTGGAGTGCTTTAACAGCTTTTGGCAAAAATTTTATAGATATGATTAGGGTACTCTATTGTGACGTTGAGAGTATGCTGAAAATAAATGGTGGCTTATGTGCTCCTTTTCAGGTTCTCAGGGGTATCACACAAGGTTGCCCCTTGTCTGGAATGTTGTATTCTTTGGCTATTGAGCCATTGCTTCAACAGATAAGAGGTCAACTAAGTGGTTTGGTTTTACCGGTTTGTAATAAAAAGATTTGTTTGTCAGCTTATGCCGATGACATTATTGTCATCATCAACAGGCAAAGTGATGTGCAGATTTTATTTAATTGAAGAATTTAGAATGTTGTCTTCTGCCAAGGTTAATTGGAAGAAAAGCGATGCTTTATTGGTAGGACAATGGGCTGATGGTAAACCTTGCCTTCTTGATGGGTTGTGTTGGGGAAATGGGGGTATAAAATATCTAGGAGTTAATCTAGGGGATGACAGTGTGTTACAAAAAAATTGGGAGGGTTTGATGGAGAAAATTAAAGGGCGCTTGGAGAAGTGGAAATGGTTATTACCGAATATGTCCTATAGGGGGAGAACTCTCATTGTCAACAACTTAGTGGCATCTTCACTTTGGCATAGATTGGCATGTGTAGACCCTTCTCCACAGTTTTTAGCGGAAGCTCAAGCTGCTCTTGTGAATTTTTTTTGGGACAAATTGCACTGGATCCCACAGAGTGTTTTATACCTCCCCAAAGATGAGGGTGGGCAAGGTTTGATTAATTTACAAAGTAGAATGGCTGCCTTTCGGTTACAGTTTGTAAAAAGATTACTTGATGGCTCTACAGATTTCAGATGGCGTGCTGTGAGTTGCACTATTTTGCACACTATTGGGGGTTTCGGTCTGGATAAATCCCTCTTTTTAATGGATCCAACCAAATTGGACTTATCCGCCTGCTTTCTATCAAAATCTTTTCAAGGTGTGGAGTTTTTTTCGTGTGCACAAGACTGGGAACTCATATTATCTCCACTGGCTCTGGCAGGAACCACTGATATTTTGGGCCCGTTTGGACATTGCTACTTCCTGTTAAATGCCGGGGTTCAGCACCATTTTTCTGCAATCCAAGGTCTTTACTTTGGGAAATTTGTTGACATTAACTAGGCCTCAATTTGAGAATGTGGATGTCGTATCCAAACATTTACGAATCAGATCTGTTCGTGTATTAACTCGTTTTTTGGTCAAACTTAAAGCATGTTTTACAGTTGAAGAAGAACATTTGTTAAAGGGGTGATAGAATGCAAAACCGATTTTACCCTGTCATAGTTGAATAACGACAGTTTGGTGGGTAAATAGGACATAAATAGAAGCTCAAAGTCCCACTGACACCCCTTTACTATGAAAATTTCATATTTTGAAACTGCCGCTGAAAACGGGCGAATCCCAACAAAGCTGGAAGTTGATGTCAACCTCCCAAAAACCGGAACCTTTGTCAGCCCATGGGTGTATTAAGAGAACGGTCACGCCCCAACATTTACATAAGCTACACAACTGACCTGAGATCAGGTAGTCTTCTGAATCTAGGTTGCGCAGATCTCTGTTATTCGATTACAAAATTCACTTCTGAAACTTTTTTATGCGAGAAATCAATTATGTAAGGCTCAAATATGGGCCGTTTTACGAAAATGGATGGCTAATTGCAAATTTTGTCCGACAGAGTTCAGCGCTGGTGCTGCCTGTGTTGTTGCCTCGCCGCCTGGCCTGCCTTCCTTTACACACCCCGGCCTGCTCTGAGGTACTTGGAGCTCCATCACGACTGGCAGCCCACAGCACTCCATACCCGCTCAAAGTCACCGGTTTTAGGATAATGGACTACTAAACGCTGGTGCTCTGACAGAGCTCCAGGGCCTGCAGCTCCCCTCTTCCTGCTAGCTAAATGCCCTGTGTGTGTGAGTGAGAGCATGGTCAGCGAGCTTGTTACGCCAGCAATCTGTTACCACAGGTTCCAGTTAATCTTTTAATGTGTGTAATTATAATGTGTTGAGTTATTTAAACAAACGATTGGGGAAATAAATGCCGCTTGTCCGCGAGTCTCATTCATAGAGCCTGCGGCTGGATGTAGCTCTATCAATGAGAGCTAGCTCCTCCTAGAATTCCTATGAAATTCACAAATATTCATTAACTTGAAATCGGACACCGTTGTTAGCTTTATAAGACATTTAGGGAGATCTTGTATAAGTGGCGTGATGAAATTCAAACTGTAGATATAGCTAGTTATGCTGACAGACAGCCAAGATTAACTGGAACTGTTGTAAGAGATTGCTGGTGTAACAAGCTTGCTGACGGCGCTATCACTCTCACACACGGGCCATTTAGCTAGCAGGACCTGCAGGCCGGGGTCTGTGGAGGAAGGCAGGCCGTGCAGCAACACAGGCAGCACCGGCAGCTGAACTCCGACACACAGTCTTACCAAATTTGCAATAAGCCATCAATTTTCGTAAAACGTCCCATATTTGAGCTTTATATAGTTGATTTCTCGCTTAAAAAAGTCTCAGAAGTGAATTTAATAACGTAATAACCCGACAAACAATGTATAACTTTGCAATGAGACCTGCTGTCAGTCTCCCATGTGTTTCTATGTAGTTTGCTCAAACCAATCAGTGCGTAGCTCATTCTGAATATTCATGAGCATACCATACTGTATTTGGAAGAAAAGCTAATAAAATAATAAAATAGCATTCGGGCAATTTTCAGCCCAACCAATGTTACATACCCCATTAGGAGACCTTAAGGAACAGTGTAAAATACCCTATATAATCATTCTATCACCCCTTTAAGAGACTTTTCTACAGGGGTTTGTTCTCCTGATGTTGAGGACCCCTTTCCTTGTTTGATTATTAAACCCAATCTTGAAGAGGGTACAGGTTTTTTGCTGAAATCAAGTAAATCTTTGTTTTTGGATTTCTTGTCAAGTGATGGAAAAAAACTGTATAGAGCCTGTGTTTTGGTTTTTAATAAGAAAGTGTTAGAAAAGAGAATCGATACACCATGGCGTTCTGTTTTTAAACTGAGTAATGATGTAAAACCTGAATGGAGATCACTATATAGGCCACCATTGTCTAAAAGGTTTGGTGATATACAATGGAGAATTCTCCATGGTGCCATTGCTGTCAATTCTTTTATTTCAGTGTTGAATCCAGAAGTTGATTCTGCTTGCCCTTTCTGTCCTCAAAGGGAGACTGTTTGAAATGCTTTCGTGCATTGTTTTAGATTAGAACCTTTGTTTATGAGATTAGAAGAATTGTTTTTGAGGTTTGATGAAACGTTTTGTATTGAGACTTTCATCTTGGGTTTTAAGTACTTTCGGAAAAAACGTTTCATCTGTCAATTGTTGAATTTCATTCTAGGGCAAGCAAAAATGAAAACAGAGTGGAACAACAGTGTAGCGATGATGTGAACGTATGTTTTTTAACTTTGATCAAATCTAGAGTCTTGATTGACTTTCGGTTTTATAAAACTATGAGTGATCTTTCAACTTTTAAATTGATATGGTGCAGTCATGGTGCGTTGTGTGCAGTTTGTGAAGGTGATTTGTGTTTTTCTTTTTAGTTTCTGTAGGTGTTTCTGGTGAAGAGATATTGTTAAAATTTATTGTGAAGAGATACTGTTAAAATTGTAAATAAAGTTTTTTTAAAAATCAAAAGTCTCTCTCTCTCTCTGTATCTGTCTGTCTGCCTATATGCCTGTCTGTCTGTCTGTTTCTCTCTTTTTCTGTCTGTCTATCTTTCTGTCCGTGTGTCTGTCCGTCTGTCTGTCTGTCGTCTTCAGAAACCTCCACAGTGTGTCTGTCAGAACAGATGTGCTTCTATTAGAAATTAAAAAAGATTATTAAAAAAGCTGAAGAAGGGCTCAAACTTTCCTTTCCACACATGAACATGACAGCCGGCTCCAGACGTCTGCCTATATGACATAATATAGACATTATAATCAATACCAAATCACCCTCATCCTCTTTCTCCCTCTACAGGTTGAAGACATCATGGCGAGTAAAGAATTAACCTATCGCGAGTGCACCATTGAGATTGAGAATAAGTGCCCTGAGTTCACCCTGTGTAACCCACAGTGAGTATATATTTAACGTTTTACCAATATGTGTCTTTTCCTTACAAGATCAGGCTGTTCTCGTGAAGCACTCTTACATATATCTCTGAAAATCAAAACTCTGTAATTCAAGTTCAAGTTCAGGTTAATTTATTGTCCCCCAATGGGGCAATTTGTTGTGCAGTAGATAGTATACTACAAATCGCACACAATCACACACACAATACAGAGATTGCCTACCTTGCAGGCATAGTAAAAAACAGTAAACAATCAATAAATAGTAAGTGAATAAGTTATCTATGGTTCTTTATAGAATTAAGAAGTAGAATGGCTGCAGTTTTAAAAGAGTGTTCTCTTGGTTCTGAGTTTTGGGAGTAAGTAGTAAGTAGCCTAGTAAGTTTAGTTTAGTTTAATTTTTTTTTTCCGGTCATCTGTAACTCACAACAGTCAAACATACATAGAGACAACAAACAAACAAGACCGAAAAGGTGTAGGCTGAAGCTTATTGCACCTACCCTTTTACATAAAAGTATATTTTTCTGGTTGATTGTGTTACACTTTTTCAAGTCAATTTCTAATCAAGTAAAATCACAGCTCATACAGAAGTATGAGGGATTGATATAATAAATGTAAAGAATTTGTATTAAGAATATATTTGGTTTAATTCAGAATAGCTATAGATTTTGATATTTGTTGATATTATGTGGTTTCCAGCATAATTTGTGATCAAGGACAACTCCCAGAAATGTGTTAACCAGTACTCTTTCTATTTCAATATTGTTGTCCAAATATGTATTTCGTTTTATTTATGTTCAAAGACAGCTTGTTAAGATTAAACCATCATTTGAAAGCATCAAGTTCGGTTTCCGCTGTATCCAAAAGCTGCTCAAGGTTTTTGCCAGAACAAAACAAATTGGTGTCATCAGCAAACAAAACCACATTTAATATTTTAGACACATTACAAATGTCATTTATGTACAATAGAAACAATTTAGGACCCAGCACTGATCCGTGTGGGACCCTACATGTAACCTTCAATAATTCTGACTTGCAGTTGTTTAATATAATTGTTTAATAATAATTTAATCTATTTTCCAGGTAACTACTGAGCCATCGATGTGCTACTCCCCTAATCCCACATTTTTCCAGTTTGTTCAATAATAGTTTATGGTTAATTGTATCAAAGGCTTTTGTTAAATCTATGAAAATGCATACAGTGAATTCCTCCTTATCCATGTCTGTAGATATTTGTTCTATTAGCTCCACCACTGCCATCGTAGTTGACCGGTTTGATCTGAAGCCATATTGATGTTCACTCAGTAGATTATGTTTTTCTATAAACTAATCGAATCTATGGATAAAAAGCTTTTCTGATATTTTTGAGAACTGTGGAATAAGAGAAATCGGTCTGTAGTTTAAGAAAAGGTGCTTATCTCCATTTTTGTAGATGGGAATGACTTTTGCAATTTTCATTTGATTTGGAAATGCCTTTTTGTAATGATTGATTAAAGATATGAGTCAGGGGTTTGGCTATACTATGTACAATGTTTTTAATTAAAGCCATGTCAATACAATCACTATCATATATATATATATATATATATATATATATATATATATATATATATATATATATATATATATATATATAATATTTCTTATTCTTGAAGTTATTTACCATGTCAATTAACTCTATTTCCTCAGTTCTCCTCAAGAAAATGGTATTGGCCTTTAATTTAATAATATTGTCGTTTATATCCTCTGTTATTACTGGATCTGGGGCCTGTTTCACAAAACCAAGATAAGGGATTAAGCCGGGATTTCCTGGTTATCCTGGATGAATTAAGCCTTGACTCGGTTTCACGAAAGCAGAGGCACATAAATCACCATGGAGATTTATTCTGTGCAGCTAGCCTGGTCCTGACCAGGCTAACAGTCAGGATTTATTTAATCCTGGAACCTTTTCTGTTCACTCAGCAGTGGTTTTACCCTTTTGTTATCATCCTGGATTAAAATACAACAGGTGCATATTGCTGTTCATTTAAGTACTGTTATTATTTAAAGTTGTGACCATTATTTTTTTTTTATAATTATAAATTTGTCATTGTTACTGTTATATTGCTGTATGAAGACTGCTGTTCATATTGTTGTAAAAAGTTTGATGAATATATTATGGCAGTTGTTGAGATAATTAGAAAAGGCTGATCAAATTTCAAATGAGTTTTAAATGAAGTCTGTTACTAAGGGCAATACATACAATGCTGTACATTTCTATAGTTCCCCAATGCACCTTAAATTATTTTAGTTTATCATTTCTTTTTTTATTCTTTAACAATAAGGATCATGTTTGTTCTGCTTCCATGTGCATTGTATTTGGCATTCTTAGCACACAATTTGTGTTGTCCAGTAAACTGGGACTATAATTTGGGAGGATTGTACAATTTTAAGAACATATCCTAACTGTACAATCCTCCCAAATTATAGACTTAGTTCACTGGATCAGTAACTATCTAGTGATGTAGGCTACTGTACATTCATGTAACAAAAGAGAGAGGACACCTTAATGGTTTTTGATCTTATATTTTGCCTGGGGGGAAAGAACTGATGAATATACTCTGTTCCATTCATGTTTATAGTGTGCATGGAATTTATCACTTTATTATCTTTATAGTTTCTAGATTTTACAGTTCAATTTCTTCAGTGTATTTATTTTCTATGTCCATCTATACCAGGGAGCAAGGCATATAATATGTAGAGAAGGAAACTCGTCCTCTATAAAAAATAAAAAAACGCGAGAAAAAGCGTGACAGATAATAGCGGACAGACTAAATGATAGTCTAAAAATATACATTTATGAACTGCTGCTCTTAAATGAAACCATTCAATGTGTCACTTGTCATTTGCAAAAACGAACACCTGTACACTTTGCATTAAAAGCGAGTAGTGGAAGTTAATATGACTTAGGAAATAAATATTTTAGCCAGTGAGAGAGAGGGAGGAACAGAGTGAAAGAGATATTTACGCTTTATATTCTTGCGTTATAGAAAATGGATCTTCATGGTAAATTTCCTGAGTAACATTATCTTCTGCTTACTTTTAAGGCAAAGCGTACAATTGTTAATTTGTGCAAATGATTAGTAGCCTAATCATTGAATGGTAGGATTATGAGGGTTTCCATTCAGAGCAGTGGTCAGTTAATGTATATATTTAGGCTGCTTACACATTCAGTCGGTCCGTGATCGTCTGCTAAGCTTTCTCTCGCTGTTTCAGTACAGCGGCCGTGTTATTTTCTTTTTATTCAAATTATGTGTTTCACGTCATCATACTTCCACAAGAAGCTGCTGCTCACTCTGTATAAAGTAGCCTATGTACAATGCGTATTCTCCATTTTGGCATCAGTAAATCTGTGCTCGACCTCGCGGTCTTTTGAGGAAATCCGTGGATGCGCATCTATCTGAATTAGTTCAGCCTGACTCGACCTATTCGCTCCTCCTCAGCCTGACTCGACCTAGTCTCTCCTCCTCAGCCTGACTCGACCTAGTCTCTCCTCCTCAGCCTGACTCGACCTAGTCGCTCCTCCTCAGCCTGGCTTGGCTTTCGTGAAACGCACCAAGCCAGGATGCACAGATTAGACTAGGTCAAGCCTCGCTTTATCAGTTATCCTGGATTTATATATTCTGCTTTTGTGAAACAGGCCCCAGGAATTTGTTTTGCTAAATTATAGTCAACATTCACAAAATGGTCATTGAAATCATTAGCAGTTTCCTTTGTGTCAGTAATCACTGATTGGTTGTTTTAATTAAAATATTCAGGGTAATCTGATTTCCCAGTACCTTTTTTGATTATGTTGTTTAGCACCTTCCATGTGCCCTGCGTGTCATTTCTATACTGTACTAATTGTTTGTTGAAGTAATCTTTTTTATTTGTTCTCAATATACTAGTCAATTTATTTTTATATTTGTTATATTTGTTTTCTGCTTCCTTTGTTCTAATTTGTAGAAACTGCTTGTACAATATATTTTTCTTTTTACAAGCATTTTCTAGTCCCCTAATCCAGGGTTTATCTTCATATTTATTTGTCCTTAGTTGTTGTAAAGGGCAACTTTTGTCATACAGAGTGGAAAATAATGACATGAATTCATAATTCGTAAAGATGTTGTCAATTAAAGTTGCACTGTCAGTTGTTATTGTTGTTGGCCTCAAGATTGTAGGTAGTAGACCTATATTGTACATTGTGTCGATGAAATCTCTGCTAGGTTTGTGCTCCTTCATCCTTCACAAGTCTACATTAAAGTCTCCACATACAAAGGTCATCTTGTTATTATGTCTGTTATCATACATGTGAACCATTTTCTCAGTAAAAGTAACTAGACAAGATCCAGGTGTTCTATAGATGCAGCTTATTAATATATTCTTTGTTCTCCACTTCTATTTCTACAGTAACACATTCCATGATATTTTCCATTTTTGTTGACATTTCCATTACTTATTTACACCTAAGTTTGTTGTTCACAAATAGTGCAACACCACCTCCATTTTTATATTCTCTATTAGTTGAAAGCCCTGTAGTTCTACATCTGCTTCTTTCTCAGTTGTAAGCCAAGTCTCAGATACTGCAATTACACTAAACATTGAAATGTTTTTTCAAGTAGTCTTTCATTTTAAAGGAGTTTAAAGCGTGATCCAGATGGCAACATCTGAACTTCAGCCTGTAAGGGATGAGACGTATCTGACCGGATAGATTCAGCCTGTAAGGGATGAGAACTATGTGACAGGATAGATTCAGCCTGTAAGGGATGAGAACTATGTGACAGGATAGATTCAGCCTGTAAGGGATTAGAACTATCTGACCGGATAGATTCAGCCTGTAAGGGATTAGAACTATCTGACCGGATAGATTCAGCCTGTAAGGGATGAGAACTATGTGACAGGATAGATTCAGCCTGTAAGGGATTAGAACTATCTGACAGGATAGATTCAGCCTGTAAGGGATGAGAACTATGTGACAGGATAGATTCAGCCTGTAAGGGATGAGAACTATGTGACAGGATAGATTCAGCCTGTAAGGGATTAGAACTATCTGACAGGATAGATTCAGCCTGTAAGGGATGAGAACTATGTGACAGGATAGATTCAGCCTGTAAGGGAGTAGAATTATCTGACAGGATAGATTCAGCCTGTAAGGGATGAGAACTATGTGACAGGATAGATTCAGCCCTTCTTACCAGCTGCTTCTGATAAAGTTCCTCCAGGCCTTTCTGCTTAGAACCTTTTATGGGGACAGCTTTGTGGGGCCAATATGCTGGACCCCACAAGTTTCTCAACTAAATTTAATGTAAAGAAGCTAAACTAAACATGACCGGCCGGCGGTCACCTAATTTTGTAGAATATCAAAAGAACTGTTGTGCGTAAGTTTCCGTACGATATTTCTCAAACCCCTTCATGAGAAAGTGTTGCAAGATGGGAGAAATGGGAGCTTTGGAGCTGCTAACAGACGTATTTTCTTTCTTATAGTAAAGCTAAGCTAACAGTCCCCCCCCCCCCCCCGGTCCAGTCTTTGTGCTAATGCTGCGTTCCAGGCAACCCGTAACCCGTGTTTTCACAACCTTCTACCCGTGAAAGTCAAACCCGTAACTTACTCCCCGTGAACTTGTACCAGATGGTTGTACACCCAGTTACAGTTTTTGACGTCAAACACACAAAGACAACAATGGCGACCCCTGTTGATGCTGTACAGACGCCGGCAATTAACGGTGAGAAATAGAAATAAATAGACATAAATAAGCAACGTAAACTCATTCTGCACATTGTAATCAAAACAATACACATACGATTGTGTACTACTACAGGTTATGTTTATTAAATGAAGCCCAAAATATGTCGACGACTAGAAATCGCTAGTATCAGCTAGCGCTAGCTAACGTCAACGGTAGGTAGCCGCTAGCCAACTTTGTCGTGACTGCCTGGAACGCTACCAAGTTGTGAGTCATGACTTGAAGTCGTAACTTACGGGCTAAAAATTGTGTCTGGAACGCAGCATAAGCTAGGCTAAACATGTCCTGGACTTATCTCTGGATGCTCCATCTGGAACATGTCAAAGTGTTTCAGTGACTAACTCCGAGGTTTTTTTTCTTTCTTGTGTCACCAGGTTGTACACTAAAAGTGGTTTCTGTAAGAGTCCTCTGCCGCCAACACTTGGCCCGTCTGAATCCGGCAAAGCTCAGTTCAACAAGACTTCTTTCTCGGCACGTGGAGCTGTTGGAGTCTTCACTTACGATATCCAGAATGAGTCCAAAGAGGAATGCCTTGAAAAAGTGGCTGTCATGTTCTCTGTCCCTTATGACTACATCATGTACTCGAACATGTATGCAGTGGGAGCCTTCGACAATAATAGAAAGGGTGATGAAATCCTTTTTGAAGAGATGTGTAACAACACCAACCCACAGTCAGGGTTTGTCAGAGGTAAAGCTAAAGACTCCCAAAGTCTGACTCACAAAGGTGAACATGTTACCGTCCGAGCTACCATGTCAAACAGTGCCACATCTGTCGTCAAGGTACAGGTGTGCATCAAATGAAATATGAAGCATCACAGAAAACAGTGAGCTTGGTGAGGAAATATTCACTTAAATTGACAAAAAGTGTATTAGATTAAAATCACATCTAACATCTTACTATACCTTTTAAACCATGTAAACCTATTCTGGTATAACCTCTAAATACAATTATGAACCTTAAAAAAGGAGCATAACATGCGGTCATTAACTCAAAAGATTAATCAACTTTCATTTCATAATGTCAATTTTTTCTCGACATTAGTTTATCTTTATAAATCTGAATCTGTGTATGAACTTTTGTCTCTGTTTGCATTGCAGAAAATAAATTCTGAACTTCAACAACATGGTCTGAGATTTATTTCTTAAATACAAAAGGTTTTCAAGAAATTAATCTACTGTGAGTCGAACAAAACTATGGAACCCGGAGATCACGTTAACGACGAATCGCATGGCTGCTCGAGGCTAAAGCTCCTCGCCCCATCTCCGCATTTTCTTTAAAAACCAGGTCTATTCTTTTTTATTCCACGTCATTCGTTTCATTTGTCACCACGGTAACTTAGTGGAATGCCTGCAAGAGCGAAAAAGCAGGCCTCGCCATAAGCAGAGTTTGACATTTGAGCCAGGGGGGGCAATAAAAAATACAACTCATTGTAGCAGCTGAGACCTGGCCTACCACTTGGGGAACACAGCACCAGCACATATGGACAAAACAAGCATGCTAAATAAACATATATGTTTATTTTTAAAGCAGATTTGAAATTACATTGTAACAATTTAACAATCCGACCTTATGAAATCAAATGTCTTGGAATGCAATAGACAGACGGTGGCAGAATGCCCCGACACTTACATTCAACTAAGTGTTGGACCTACAGTTTGTCGAGATGCCTTTTCAAACGCAGAAACGAAGCACAATCACACCATAAAATGTTAAGACACGTTACGAAAAAAGATCCGTATTTTGCCGTAATCCTATGACAGAAAAAAAAAAGGTAATCTACAGTGATCAGTAGATCCACCTCGCCGTTTAAACAATGTGGAATAAAAAGTATAGTATAATATATAGGTCCAAATCTACACAAAACGCGCAATCAATTAGTAAGCTGACAGCAAATTTATATACATGGCATTTAGGCAACCTTTATTGCAACGTTGGCACGGTAAATTGTCCAGACTAGTGCAACAGTAATTTCCGTTTTTTGCATCCTGCATATCGACAATGGTCTCAGGTGAGAGCCAAAGCCCTGAATTTTTTTTTTTATAATAAAGCAGCAGGCCTATATGAAATCGGATGTATTACCTACCACCATTTAGTTATTTTGTGTTATTTTAATTATTTATAAAAGCAGTGCTCCCCCTGCCCCCCCGCAAACTCCTTGTATGGGCCTCGCTGCTGTTTAACCGAGCACAGCACTCTGCCAACTCTGCTAACATGGCGACGGCTAGTGGGGATTCTGATGCTAACGCGGACCTACGCATGGAGCAGGCTATGACCAGGGTCCTGGAAAAGCAACAATGCGAAACTATATGTATGAGCTTGGGAGCAGAGTTATGAGGAGTATTTGATTAGACTGCATTTTATAATCTTTGTCTACTACTCCTACATGGCTGATTTGTTTTTCATACATACATTTAAGAACTTAATAGATGGTTGGGATCAAGGTTATTATAGTTTTGCATTTTTCATTAGTTTTTATTTTTATTTCGTTTTGACTTTTTGTTTTCAAATTCAGTTTAGTTTTAATTAGTTTTTAAAGCGGGTTTGCTAGTTTAGTTTATTCAGAAAAAGTATTGTGTAATAATAACTCAACAAAAACATCATACAATTTTAGAAATACTATTCATAATGTATTCAACAATAACACCTATACATAAAAAGTAGCCTACATATGGTCACAAATATGTAAACAGTCTGCACAAGAGGCCGCAGTAAGTGCAAAATGTGTTAGTGACGTGTGCCAGGAAAAAAAACTAAATAGCCAACAAATTAAAAAAGACATACATGAATAGGTGTTTTGAACTTTGGTTCGAGTAAAGTGGCAAACTTTTTGAAGTCAATTGACTCACACAGTTGTGTAGACATCCCAGTATCAATCCACATATTAACCCACGCTTTTAGCGTATGTACTAACCAGCAGCTATCGGGTCGCCGGTGAAAGCCCTCCTGTAGTGTTCTCTGTCCTGCGGTTGTCTCTGTAATGCTGCCTGGCCCTCCATGCCCTGTACCGGAGTTAGCTTCTGTTTCGGGGAAAGGGGGCTTTACGTTCTCCTTAAGGTAAGCTAGGTTAGCCTCCTAGCTTGTGTGCGCTTCTCAAATGTACTTTCAAATTTGTGAGATTTTCCCCTGTAATAAATTGTCCACATATTTTACCACCTTCCACTGCAAGGCACTTGGTTTTATCTCACACAGTCATAATCAAATAGGACTGTAGCTTTCTTCCAACTTTCTGTACCGCCATGATGCCAGGCGAGGGGCAGTGGCACGGACATGTTCTGTTCAATTTGACGTGAAATGTCGGAATTTCTGGGTTCCCAGTCGGAAACTATACATGTCTACGGGAAATGTCATGGTCGGAAAGAAATAACGTTATTTGCTCTATGAAAGACATTGATTCGTTATTTCGTTTGTTTTCGTTAAAGATTATAACCTTGGTTGGGACTTAGTTTTAAGTTTTTTTTTTGTAAAATTGTTCATGTTTAACATGGGAAAGCGTTAGACCTGTTTCAGTTAATCTTTGAATTTAGACAGGAGGGGCAGTTTTGAGCTGGAGTTTTTGTGCGAGCTGCGTTTGATGCGGCCACGTATCTGGCAGAGAGGGAAGGGGGTCTGCGGTCTCGGAGGGCTAGGGGATTTATTAAATTTTTTTGTGTTTTCACCACACTGTGCTTAGATCTAACAGCTCACCCTTTGCTACAAATTTATCAGTGAATTCCGGTTGGGTACTCGAGACATGTATATGTATAAATTTCGAAGATGGCTAAACTTTCAATCCTCTCTGTTGACATCAGGGGGCTTAACGGTCCGATAAAACAAGCTAAATTCCTGGACTATTTAAGAAGGAAAAACAGACGTGGCACTTATTCAAGAATCACATTTACGTAAAAGAGATGTAAATCGTCTACAAAATAAATATTTCAAAGTTGCTGCTTCATCTTGTGACAACACCAAAACCAAGGGCTCCATTGTGCTCACAGTGCTCAATTACCTATTTTTGAGGGGGAAATAAACTAAAGTTTTCGCTGCGAAGGCATGATATGCTTATGCAGGACATCCACCAGACCACTGGCTAAGGGAACTAGCTACCACACAGATCGACACTGACAAGCCTCCTACCTACTAACACCCAACCCAGTCTCACGTCAGTTCGTGATAGCATTACGAAATTAAATCTATTAGAATGTGATAACATTACGTTATTGTGAAGATTTACGTGTTGGGGTCACGTTTTTTATACTAATGTATTTCAATGAGAAGCATCTTACGTAATCACAGCACGAAACCTTCTGCTCGGCTGCAGCAGAGAAGCTGGATACAGCTTTGATATTATTGGTATTTTTAGCCCAATAACCGCTGTTTTAATCAACATTTATTCACCAGATCTTATCACGGTTTATATGTATTTCTTTTAATGTTATTATTTCGGTCTATTTCGGCCAGGGAAGCTGGATTGCTTTGTTGTTTATTGATATTTTTAAAACTATAACGCTACATCTTTCAACATGTATTTAGCTGTTATCATGGTATGCATTTCTTTATTTTAATAATATTATTTTGGTCTTATTATCGGTGAAATATTACAGTAAATAAGACAGAACAGTAGGCTACGATATGAGCCGAGCTGGGCGCATTCAAAGCCGATGTCCCACGATGCAATGCGGGCATTCATTCACAGAATCAGACGGCGATCAGCGTGTCTATATCGCTTCAATGTACGTAAGGGATAATGTAGAGCGTTGTTATAGCGAATACAACAACAACGGGGTGATCAGGACCCATAGACAGTATATAATGGACCAATAGACCCCGTTGCTCTGGACGGAGACCAGTGAAGGCTATTAGAAGCACTTTTCCGGTGATGGCCAGCTTTACTGCGCAGCCTCCAACTGAGAGAATGTGACGTGAGCAACGTGTCTGAAAGTGGGAAGTCTTCTGGTAGCTGTGCCAAGAGAAATCTCAATCATTCCCAATCTTACAGATACGGAGAGTGTAGGTGGATGTAAGGAGATAATATGGGCACAGGCTAATTATTGCTAATTAACATGCTAGTTAACATTAATAATTAAACCTAAACAGCTCATGTAAGTCGAAACTGCCTGCGAACTTCTCCTGTACTATACGGTAATTCCTCTACTATGCGACAGTAAGTCACTTGGTTATGACACAATTGTTAGCTTATTTTTACAAAAACGTCTGCTACGGAGCCATAACGTGAGGTACAAGGTAATGAAGCCTTTTATACATTGTCGTGTTTCTTTGGAACTAAACAACGGACAAATAGAGTCTTCAAACATTTCTGATGTAAAGTTATTCGCAGTCAAGTGACGTAAAAAAAAAATGGCGGTCAGTGGAATGCTAACAGGAGGTGATGGCCAGTTAGCAACAAAATGGCGCCATAGATGGCTCGAGTTCTGAAGCGAAGCTTACCCCCTTGTCAGGACCCCGACGCCAATCTTCTTCTAGCGGATTTATTGATAGCTCTC
This sequence comes from Perca flavescens, assembly GCF_004354835.1. Classification (NCBI taxonomy): domain Eukaryota; kingdom Metazoa; phylum Chordata; class Actinopteri; order Perciformes; family Percidae; genus Perca; species Perca flavescens. The sequence continues at coordinate 30,744,894 of NC_041345.1, forward strand.
CTCCGGAGGGAACAAAACTGCGTCCATGGCAACGCTCTGCTATGCATGGCAACGGTGTGTTATTCTTAGCAACGGTCTGTTATCAAGAAAATAACAGACCGCATTCTACATTAGAATATCAGCAAGCCATGTAATAAATATATATAATCAGTAGTTTTGTCAAAAGCAACAACAAGTTGCTCAGTTTTCTTCCAGTAAGTTATGCATCGTAATAACGTTTAACAAAAATCAGCTGAAGACTCCGGAAGTGACGTCGTAATTACCGCTCGGCGGGTTAGGGTTAGAAAAGATACAAATACATAATATTCGTAATATTGATGTTTTTGTCTAACGTTGTATTTGAGGAGTTAAACAATAAAATAATAATAAATAATAAAATACAGTTTCATGTATTTGACACATGAAAACGGCCGAAAATAGAATCGTTAAATAGGTGAAAATAGCTTATTACCATATTTGACAGTGCTTACAGTGGAAAAACTTTGGAGACTATATCTACATGATAGCAGAGGTCCAGAGCTTTCTATAACAGCTGGTCTTATGTGTGTAGCACCTTCTGTTGCTAAATGACATCAGCTGAAGACTCCGGAAGTGACGTAGTAATTACCACTCAGCGGATAGAAAAGATTGCTGCATGTAAAAAAATAAAACTAATTGCTGCACGTTGTATGTGAGAATTTATACAATAAAAATACCAATAATGAAAAAATTGTGTTTTATGCTAAGCACTTTGATTTGCCTTGTCGCAGAAAAATACTAGGCCTATAGCCTATAAACAAACTACAGTTGAGTGTTTAGAACTACAGCCTATGGCTTGTTTGACTAATGGGCATTTGTTTTGACTTATAGGCTACTGTTGTGAAAAACAAAAATAAACAAAGAGAAGCATTTTTCATTTTATTTTCCATGCATAGTTATTTAAAAACGCAATTTTCTAATTTTGCAGTTGATGAATGTTAATAGCAAAGACTAAAGGGGAAAAAAAAACATGAGGATATGTGTGGGACTTAATTTGATTTAACATCACACTGCATTATTAGTTGTTTTAAATAACTGACTTTTTAAAACAATTTATGGTAGGCCTATCATATTAATTATTATTCAGAAGATGATCCTCATATCAATCAGCATGGTTACAGCTTGTAGCTATAACCTTTGTAGCCTTTACTGAGACTACCTTTTCAAAATTAAGAAGGGGCTATGAAGCCTTTTAAGCAGATTTTTGCTGAGGTTTTTGTTCACAGAGATGTATAGCTTTGTATGGGTATGTGTACACAAACGTGTTTTGGCATTTTTGGTACACTTCTACCTCAGCCTACTGCACACAGACACAAGTACTTTTGCATATTCTGCTAAAATAGAGACCAGAATGTGGTGCTATACCAACAATCTCATTCAACCATTTCACAAAATGAGGAGTTTCATTCATTCATTCATTCATTCATTTCATTTATTTGTATAGCACAAGTAAACACAACAGAAATTGACCACTGTGCTTCACATAACAAGAGTCAGGAAGGATAATAGAATAAAACATCCATCAGACAGCAGAAAACATAAATAAAAATAAGAATTTAGAGAAATGCATGCTCCAAGAGATAAAACTTTATTTTGAATTTAAACTCATATAAAGAGGACAGCGATCTCAAGGAGACGGGGAGGCTATTTCACAGCCTAGGACCAACAACAGCGAAGGCTCGGTCTCCTCTTGACTTTTGACGCGAGCGTGGCTGGGACAGGTTATAGTTGCTCGTGGAGTTGGTCGTGACATGGGTCAGAGGGTATCAGACATCCTAAATGATGAACCAATCAATCGGCTCTGCTCCTGCACCTTGGTGTGTATATACAACACCTTTGGCTGGAAGGCCCGTGTTGAAAGTGTGTCTTATCATTTAGAGCAGACACTCACAGTGAATAAGAGGGTTTATGTTATACATTACAGAGCATTTTAATATGTCAGAAATATCTAAAAACATCTCATTTAAAGCTTACTATTCAGGGGAGAACAGATAATATGGTCTGATCAATCTTTATTCTCCATGCCAAGTAGCTCTTATCCTCTGGCAGAAGAAATGTAGCCTCGTGAGACCATCCTGATCTCGCGAGCTCCAGAGTTTTCTACTCGCAGATCTGGCATCATAAGGCAGAGAAAATTTGGAGCCGTTAGCCAAACGACCGGGCCAATCAGCGTTGGTTTTGAGGTGGGTTAGGTGGTGATAGACCAATGGTTTATCCAATCAGCTAACCAGTATTATCAGCCAGCGGTAGCCCTAATTCTGTTATCCGCTCGCTAATGCTTTTTTTCTCTTTGACCCTTCTTTTGGAATATGGTCCGGGAACCTGAAATGGTGCCTTTTATTCCTAAATTCTCGTTACACAAACGGCAAATATCCTTTACCGACATGTTGCTTGCATGCTGAGCTTACGAGCTATGCTTTGCCTGCAGAAGCAGGGGCGGGCTTGTGGTTGCATTTTCATACGCTTCGTGGATCTGATTGGTTGATTTGGCCCGTCTATCACCAACATAGGTGATAGACAGATGGTTTATCCCAGGGGTCGGCAACCTTAGGCACGCATGCCACCATGGGCACGCGGCACCTTAACCAATGGCACGCTGGCAATATGTGTGCAAGAGAGTTATTGATGTGTTGAAATCATGGTTGAAATGCTGAAGCACTCTCTCATCCGCATGCCAAATTACAACGTTCACAGTTGCCGACCTCATAGGTGCCGATACCGTGGGTGCTCCGGAGCTTGAGCACCCACGAAAAATACTGAGCACCCACGTGTACCAGACTGCCAGTTCATTTTTACATTATTTTAATATTAAACATTGCAGGTGGTGTCATAGTGTGATTGGTCATGTCGGTGGCATTGATTTATAATTTCCCACGAAGCTGATTAAACTTCTCATCTCCAATCCTATCTGTGAGAAGTGGCGCTGTCCTGAGTTGAAAGATAGCTTCTACGGCGTGTGTGTTCGTGTCGGCCGCTGTCCATTTCCTAAGGTTCTGAAATGCAAACATTTTTGACTACTTTTTTTTTTTAAAGGGTGTGCGCGTGTGAGCACCCACGGAGGAAAACAAATCGGCGCCTGTGCGCAACCTGTTATTTACGGTAGTTTGATAGACTCATATCTCTGACTGGGAACAATACAAAGAGGATTACCAACGGCCACTGGGGCAGATGAACTAACGTCTTGTTAATGTAAGGTGGCCACAATTAAACCTTCGTGAGTTAAAAGCCAATACTTATCAGTGCACTCACCTATGTAGACCGGCATAAACATGTAGAAAGCGATAATTCAATCTGCTCTGTCTGCTCAGTCCACTCTTGTCCATAGCGCTGTTTTACGCAAACACAGCTCTACTCTGCAAATAGCGAATTTTTACAAAACAAGCTAAAGCAAAAGCTGTTGGTTTGTAGTCTGTTTTTGTATCTTAGTTTGCAGGGATCTTAAGCTGTCTGAAGAAACCATCCTCTCCGCTGGAGCGGTAAATATGGATGCATTATAAGACCAAAACAAATACATGTGGTTACTTAATATGCACGTGAATGACGCAATCGTTATGTTCGTGTTCTTCATTCTTGATAATGATGCTGGTTGTGTTATTATTTTGCCACAGCATCGTTTCATTGAAAATGAGACATAAAGGACCTGCTTATCAGTCCATTCGTCATTAAAGCTGGGCTTTTCCACAACTTTTGCTTCAGGCTCTTTGACAGTGATATTTTTGTCAGCCCATTTTCCACCAATCAGGACTGCATACTAAAACCATGTTTCCATAATGATAATAATAATAATACTAATATACAATAATAATAATTACAAGGTCCTGATTATTACAGATTCCCTGGATATTACATTTTGATGTGATTTCATAAAAAAAATTATGTTAACATGGCACACTAATAAACAAGACATTTTGAAAAGGGCACTTCATATCAAAAAGGTTGCCGACCCCTGGCCTAATCAGTGTCAGGCTTGGTAGCTCATGGGTAGATACATATCATGTCAACATTATAGTTATGTCAGATTTAATAGAAAAATTGTAAAACACAATGCCCTCAGTTTCAGAAACTAGCAACAGACCCCTCATCCTCCTCTTTGGATTTGAGACAAGGTGAGCAAATATCTAAATTAAAGCAAACCATGTTTAGCCATTTTGACTGAAAGGTGTTAAGTAACACTAACATCTTAGTGTGTTTCATTATATTAGGTTACAATCAGGATAATAGGTTAATAGCACAGTGTGGAAATGAGAGCTGAGGAACTGGAAAGTAGTCAGAGCAGTGCAGACCAGTTTTTGCCAGAGGATCCAGGACTATGGCCAGATAAATTAACAGATGATCAGAGACACCATAGTACGCCGGTTGGCAAGTAAAGGTACAAAGAAAACAAACAAAATGTAGTAGTAACCACAGTAAAGTAGGCTAGAGAATGTTGAGAAAGGAGGTTTGAAATGTGTGTTATCAGGCTACTCTATGCATTACAGTTAATACTGTATAGGCCGGGAGCCAGGTCCACTCCTCTGGATGTTTTTGCTACCTTTTTTTCACTATTATTATATTTCCTATTATCTTATACCTTGGGCCATCACAAGTTGATAACGACCACCCCTAACTCGGCCCCGTTTGGTCTCAAGGGCCAAAAAACACCCTTTTTGGGAAAAGCTTTTTTTGTGAATATTAAGGTACTGCAACTACATAAATGGTCATATAACCCTAATCCTTTGCATGGGGTATCCTGACACATAGGGGAAACTAGCAGAAAAAGATTCTGGGGATCACTGCCTTTTTGCTGTCAAATATCACCCTCGTCTTTCTGTCCGCCTGACAAATTGTCATCAAAAGTGATAATTTTCAAGCATTTTATTATAGATATCACTGCCTCAAATGTACATGAAAAACTTCCCAAGAGTATAAGCTTCAATTTGAGTCCAACATGACCTTTCTAACTAGAGGATTACGGCTGGTATAACCAAAGTTCTCCACTGTATCTTAAATTGGAGACATAACTTTTAAGCATTACCCTTCCATATGGGATTAAGCATATTTTTTGCATATGAACAATATCTTTTTTTTATAAGATTATTTTTTGGGCATTTCTGCCTTTAATGATAGGAAAGCAATGACAGAGGGTGGGGGAAGACATGCAGGAAATCTTCCCAAGTCGGACTCGAACCCTGGACCTTCCGCATGGAGGCATGAACCTCTGTATATGTGCGCCCGCTCTACCGACTGAGCTTCCCTGGCCACATGAACAATATCTTAAACAAGAGTTAAACAAGAGTTGAGACTTGATTTATGTACTGCTATACTAGATGAAGTGAATTGCATGAAAAGTGAGTAATGTTATGCCCCTTGGTGAACTGGGGTCAGGGTGCAACATAGGGTACAATCACACAAAATCAATTAACCAAATGTGAGATTTATTAAAGTCCACAAAGTCCTCACAACACAAGGAATAAAGATGACTCTATTGTGCAGTCTCTGCCAACCTTCAATTGAGTAAACATTAGTAACCTGTACAGGTAAACATTCTTTACAAATGGCGAAAGTAAAATACAGCTCAAACATAAAATAGAAAAATGTCTTTGGTTCTTGATCTTTTTGCTGCTTATCCATGCTGTACTTTGACGACTGGTCATGTTAGTGTATTGTATTAGTGTAGAATATAAACTCTCAATCATAATTTTCCTCCTCTTCCTCATCTTCACTGAATAAACTTTGAATTCTGATTAAAGGGAAACTTCACCGATTAGCATTAAGCTTTGTATCAGTAGAACCCCGGTAGTATTTTTGAATGACCATGCTTCCCTCCCTCATGTCCCCCTGAGAGGGGAGATCTCTGTATTGAGGGTCTGGAAAAAAAAGCCTCAGATGACGCGTTTTTTGCGATTTTTGCGTCATCTGAGGGTTTTTTGCCCAGAGGCAAAAGACTACAGCCTGTATTCATTGTGTATTAGGAGCCACTTCCGCATAGCCCAAAGGGGGTTGGACTGTCGGCTTTTTCTGGAGATTGCCGAGGAAAAAACGAGTGTCAGCCATCTTGACTCCTCGCTTAGCTTCTCAGCAGGAGCAGAAACTGTTCATCCCGACGGAAATTTTGGGAACGCAAGCTTTTATTTTGAAAAGTAGACGGGACGGCATGATATGGGACGCTCCAGGCTGCAGCCATACAGTCTTGGAAATTTTAGAACAACAATTATGTGCATTCAAACTACCACACACGTGTACCACCGGGTTACATTGGAACACATCGGAGAATATGCAGGACACTTTTTCATGGACGCAATAGTCGACACACTACGCAAGCTTTGCCTGCACGGAGACCAGCGGTGGTGCTCGATTCCTGTGGCCGGTAAAGTGACCTCATCAGTGGGGAGCGTTGAACGAGTGTGCCGGTGGAAAGCTAACGCTAGCCAGCCATCTGTTTACCAATCGTGCTTGCAAGTGTCCGCTCATTAAACAAACTGGACTACATCCAACTTCAACGAAACTCCCAACGCGAGTTCAGAGACGGCTGTGCTGTGTTTTTGTTGTTGTGGAAATATTGCTGTGGACAATCCAGCCTGCTGTTACCGGGTAAGACTACTAGTGGAGGTGGGCTGTGTTACCCCGGACTGCCTGTTGCAGAAATGGGGTGATTTGTATCCAACTAACTGCTAACTGCTGGTGGAGTTTGTGACTGTAAAATGACGACAATTCTAGCTACATCCCACGCAAATGTACGGCTGTGTTTATACTCGATGTTTATACCACAGCCCACCAAGAGCTAATGCTAGTAGCTATGTGTTAGCCTTCTTTTATTACATGGCTTGGTTGAATTATAATGTAAAATGCGGTCTGTTATTTCTTGACAGACCGCTGCTAAGGATAACACACCGTTGCCATGCATAGCAGAGCGTTGCCATGGACACAGTTCTGTTCACTCTGGAGCTATCAATCAATCCGCTGAAAGAAGTCCGGATAATGTATCAGCTGTGGCCAAAAAAAGCATGTTTTAAATGTGTAACACCACTTGAGCCACGGTGAAACGTTTTTTCGAGTATATGGTTGAAATGACAATAAAACACACTTGTTGAGTTGATCGTCTCACTATCTGTCTGTAAAGGGCAGGCGTGGCTTGGGAGTGGCCTCATACAGCAGCAAAGCAAGTGCATTCTGGGATTTGGTGTCTTTCATCCATATGAGCCAAAAACACATTTTCTGTCTTATCTTGGCCTAGAAGGCACCAATTTCAATTTTTTTTTCACATTTCTACTACATAAGTGACCCAATTTAAAGATATATTCAGCTTTCCAGCGGTGAAATTTCCCTTTAAATGCAGTCAGCACCAGTAAACGCATGCAAGGCCAGAAGAGAGCTGAAATGTGTTCCTGTGAATAATCTTCAGCCAGCTGGTTTATGTTGATTAGTCTATCTCCCATGTCAAAGATGATGTTGACAGTTGATGACTTGGCATAATACAGGAGGATGAATAAAATGTCAGAGTCTTTTGCTCTGACTCTAACTGTTCTGATGTGAGGCATTTTAGTTTGGATATACTGCATGTAAATGATCACCCTCACATCTGATTCTTCATGTTTTGAACGGATCTCTGGTAGAAGTTCTTTTGACATAACTCCAGCATGGCATTCTATCTTGAAAGCAGTGACTGACTGGGATCAAGAAACGGCCCTGGCATTTGCAACACACCGGCCCTATTTTTGTCAACAACCTAGCTTGGAAATTAGTAACTCTGCCTTCCGAGTTAATCTTTCCAAGCACCTTGCGGCTGCATGCATGAAATAACTTTATCAGTAGTGGCCCATAGGGGTCAATAGGGGTGCGGCCCGTCTGGCATTTGCCCAAATTCCAGATGGCCAGTCCGTCACTGCTTGAAAACTTGACAAGCCTCTATGAAAATCGGATGATGTCTTCCATCATATCATGAGAGCTCCAGTGATCCAGAAGTAAATGAATGAGTGCCTTCTTGTTTTCATCATTTGTGAGAAAACCATTCCAGTCAGCGGGTCGATGAACATTCAGCCTCAGACGGTCAATGTAAGTGTCTGTGCTGAATACTGTTTCAGCTGCAGCAGGTAGACTTTTGAAGGTGCGCTCTGATATAGTCTTCATTGTCCGTGGTACATCGTGCATGTAGAATGAGGAGTTTCCATCTTGAATGAGAGCACATTGGTTTGGAGAAGTAAGTTGTGCATTCTCAGCATCTTTGATCATGTGATTAATTCCTTTTCCTTTGTTGTTTTTTGAGAAAAAGCCATTGATTGTTGAGATGAAGTATGGCGTCAGAGTCAAGGGATAGGTCATTAGGACAGAGATGTTTTCACAAGTTCTTGTGATTTGATGAAGATCTGAAAGATAAACCCACTTGTGGCCTTGTACTGGATCACTTTCTAGTTTAATGCCACAAGCTTCCTTTTAGGCGTGGTCGACGACATTGGGCCTCATTCAACAACCGTTCTTACGAAGAAATGTGTTCTTAAACCCTTCTTACGCACTTTTTACGAAGATTCTGGCATTCACTTATGTTTTCTTAACTTGGATTTGTTCTTAGCTAAGAACAAAATCTACGAACACTGAAAAGCACTCTTACGCACATTTGAGTGATGACAATTTGCTCCAAATGATTGGTTACTGCATTTTATTTAATTTTACAGTCGTTTACAATGATAGTATTGTACTGTAATGTATTTCTGATCATTTGTTGAAAAAAAATCATTATGCAAAAAAACACTAACATTGCAATTTACATCAGCAATTAAACTGATTAAATCCTGCGTTATTTGGTGATTGATCGCTTTTTATAGGGCAAAAATGCAGTGGTAGAATGTAACAAAGTACAAATTCTTCGTAACTGTACTTAAGTACATTTTTCACGTATTTGTACTTTACTTAAGTAGACTCAATAGTGCATAGCCTACTTTTGACTTTTACTTTGTTACATTTTGCAGCAATTATCTATACTTTCTACTCCACTACATTTCTACAATGTTCTGTTACATTTTCTGATCAGTTTCCCCCTGCCAAAACGTCTTCCTGACGTCACACGTTTGTCTCACCAGTGAAGTTTTGTTGCCGTAGATATATAGGGGACCGCCGATCCACTCCGGTGCTCCAGAGCCCGGGCGTAGCGCCGCTGACCCTCGGTAATACAGCCTCCGGTAAAAGTGAAAATGAAAATGTTTGTTTTTTATTATTCCCGTTTTTAAATCACAGTTGCCATCTATTTCTCTCCACAGCATCGTTTTAATCCTCCGCCAGGCTGCGTAAGACGCGTTCATATCTTCACATCTCCCCATTTTCGCTGCTTCACACACTTTATTTGCTTACTTGCATGGTTAAAGAAAATAAAACCGTCTTAAGATACATCCATGAATAAAACCAACCGCATTCCGATTCTAACAACACATTTCTGTTTTATGCTGGTTAGGATAGGAACTTCTTTTTAAAAGCCAGGCCTTGTTTGTGGTAGTGGACATCTTCTACTTTTACTAAAGTAAATATGTCTCTGGTTATTTGTACTTTTATTTAAGTACTAAGATTCAGTACTTCCTCCACCACCGCTCCGTAAAATCTCTAACGTGCAGTCTCCCAGGAGGTGCACAGGAAGTGCCATGTCCTTATATGGGAATTTGCGGGGCATTATCTTATGCAAATTAGGAACAACTGGCACGCGCTTTCAGTTATGAAGACATGGGATTCATCAATCCTAAGAACACAGGTGCGAACAATTCTGCTGTTTAAGAACACGTCATGAATCCGACGTAGACTTCTCTTAGAAACCTTCTTAAGAACATATTTAAGAGAAAACATAGGAAGATATTGGCGAATGAGGCCCACTGTCTTGAATCTGTTCCTCTGCACCTCTTCTGGCATAGCTGCTCCTGAACTCAAACTTGTCAAGGGCTGACAAGTCTCAAGCTGAAATGGGTTGATTCCCTTTCTCTCCAAGATCCTTGAGAAGGTAGTTGCTAATCAGTTATGTGATTTTCTCCATAGCAACAGTTTATTTGAAGACTTTCAATCAGGATTTAGAAAGCATCATAGCACAGAGACGGCACTGGTGAAAATTACAAACAACGTTCTAACTGCTGCAGACAAAGGACTTGTCAATATACTTGTTTCACTAGATCTTAGTGCTGCATTCAACACTATTGACCATACCATCCTGTTACAGAGATTGGAACACTTAGTCAGCATTAAAGGAATCGCACTAAGCTGGTTTAAGTCCTATTTCTCTGATCGATCTCAATTTGTAAATGTTAATGATAAATCCTCCAAGTACGCAAAAGTTAACCATGGCGTTCCACAAGGCTCAGTGCTGGGACCAATTCTATTCTCCTTATATATGCTTCCTCTTGGTAATATTATTAGGAAACACTCAATTTACTATCACTGTTATGCGGATGAGACCCAATTATACTTGTCAATCAAACCAGACGAAACCAGTCAGTTAGCTAAACTTCAAGCATGCATTAAAGATATAAAATCCTGGATGACCTACAATTTTCTGATGTTAAACTCTAACAAAACTGAAGTTATTGTGCTGGGCCCTAAACACCTCCGAACTTAATTATCTAAAGACATAGCTACTCTGGATGGTATTGCCCTGGCCTCCAGCACTACTGTCAGAAATCTAGGAGTTATTTTTGATCAGGATATATTCTTTAACGCCCATCTAAAACAAACATCGAGAACAGCCTTTTTTCATCTTCGTAACATTGCCAAAATTAGGAATATCCTGTGTCAAAACGATGCTGAAAAACTAGTCCATGCATTTGTTACTTCCAGGCTGGACTATTGTAATTCCCTACTGTCAGGTTGCTCAAATAAGTCCCTTAAGACTCTTCAGCTGATCCAGAATGCTGCAGCGCGTGTTCTCACAAGAACTAAGAAAAGAGATCATATTTCTCCCGTATTAGCTTCGCTGCATTGGCTTCCTGTAAAATTCAGGATTGACTTTAAAGTCCTTCTCCTGACCTACAAAGCCCTAAATGGTCAAGCACCATCCTATCTAGAACAGCTCTTAGTACCTTATTGTCCCACTAGAGCACTGCGCTCCCAGAATGCAGAGTTACTTGTGGTTCCTAGAGTCTCTAAAAGTAGAATGGGAGCCAGAGCCTTCAGCTATCAGGCTCCTCTCCTGTGGAACCAGCTCCCAGTCTGGGTTCGGGGGGCAGACACCCCTCACCACATTTAAGAGTAAACTGAAAACTCTCCTCTTTGATAAAGCTTATAGTTAAGGAGTGAGGAATTGCAGCGTCCGCCTAACCCAGCCCACCTGCTTCTCTTCGTAGTCATCAGATTTATTGATCATATAATCAATAATATAGTGAGAGTAGAGGGAGGCACATCCTCTCATCAATGTTTTCGTTTGTCTCCTTTTGTATGCATCCTGTCCCAGAACTGCTTGTTACTAACCTAGCTCTGGGGAGTTTACTCCCAGGAGTCCTTATGTTTCTTCTTCACAGAGCTATGCTCTGCGATTCCCTTCAACGCCCGGCCGCATCCTGCTGCGTCCGCTGCACCCACCCGCAGCACCACGTTACATCCCGCAACGCCCTGCTGTGATGTTCATACGCACAGAGTAGTCAGGATCCGGTATAGGAGACTGCACTACTCAGTATGACACAATGTGCCCTGCTATGACATGAACTTCCAGGACTACCTCGAAGTCACTGCTCCATTATCTTTAATGTGACTATTATTTGCCACTGTTCATCACACCCCCAACCGGGCCCGTCAGACACCGCCTACCAAGAGCCTGGGTCTGTCCGAGGTTTCAAACCCAGAAGGGAGTTTTCCTCGCCACTGTCGCAACAGCCACTGCTAATGCTTGTTCTTGAGGGAATTACTGTAATTGTTGGGGCTTTGGAAATTATAGAGTGTGGTCTAGACCTACTCTATCTGTAAAGTGTCTCGAGATAACTCTGTTATGATTTGATACTATAAATAAAATTGAATTGAATTAAAACTCTGAAAAGCTTGTACTGTTGGCTGCACTTGCTCCTCAGACCAAGTGATTTCACGTGGTCTGAGATCTTTTTGTTGTGTCTCTGTATGTTCGCCTCGACCACTTGTCATTTCCCACATGGCTTCTACAAACTCTCCTTTGGCATGGGCAGTCAGGATATGACGTTGGCTCACTTCATAATTACTGGTTATTCCACAGATCCCAGCAGAATATGTCCCAGACCCTGAGTTTGACTTAAATCAATCTAGAAGTAGAGTGGGCGCCTTACATGTAGAAAAATATAGGACACCAATCTCCCAATAGAATCAAAATCTTTCCACAACCAGAAAAATATATCAACTTACCTCCAAATTGTCTTTGCTGAATAAATTCAGAATGTGACATGAAGGGTTAGGGTGTTGGTTGGTTAGCGCAGTGATGTAGTCTACTCACTTAAAAATGTGCAGTGATACGCAACAACATATATTTTTGTGACAGAACTTTCACTTCAGATTCTGACAGCAAACAATACTAACACTGCAGAACATTTCTCGTCTTTCACTGACCCGCTCCTCGCTGAGCGCAGTGCGTAGCGTGTGCGTAGCGACCGCGCCCCAATGCTCCGCCTACACTAACGCCACTAATATCCTCCATTCACCACATTTAAGACAAATATAAGTAGCCTATTGTATTTTGTCCTCATTGCTTTGGGGTCAACTTTTGTGATCCAGGCTCAGGTCCCTGATGTGAATGTGTATTTTTTGAATATCATCTTAGTTTTTCTTCTCATAGGATAAATAAAGGTATTCCCACCATAAATTGGTGCATAAAAGTGTATCAGAATGCAGAATATTAGTCTTTGGTGGACAGCAGTGTAGTGGGTTAGTGTGTTGGTTGGTTAGTGTGTTTATTGTTTTATCTTACACCCTGACCCCAGTCCACCTAGAGGTTTAATAGTATTCACTTGTAAGGTAATTCACATCATATAGTATAGCAGTACAAAAGTCAAATCTCAACTCTTGTTTAAGATATTGTTCATGTGCAAAAAATATGCTTGGAATGGTAATGCTTGAAAGTTATGTTTTCTCCGATTTGAGGTACAGTGGAGAACTTTGGTTATACCAGCTGTAATCCTCTAGCTAGAAAGGTCATGTTGGACTTAAATTGAAGCTTATAAACTTGGGAAGTTTTTCATGTACATTTGAGGCAGTGATATCTATAATTTATTATAGATATTATAGATATGCTTGAAAATGATCACTTCTGATGACAATTTGTGGACAGACATTTTTTTGTCTTTTGTGGTATGTTGAGGGTGATTTTTGACAGTAAAAAGGCAGCAATCCCCAGAATCATTTTCTGCTAGTTTCCCCTATGTGTCAGGATACACCATGCAAAATATCAGGGTTAAATGACCATTTATGTAGTTGCAGTACCTTAGTATTCACAATTGCATCATTCCGCCAAAAGCTTTTCCCAAAAAGGGTGTTTTTTTTGGAGTTAGGGGTGGTTGTTATCAACTCGTGATGGCCCAAGGTATAAGATAATAGGAAATAATAGTGAAAAAAATGTAGCAAAAAACATCCAGAGGAGTAGACCTGGCTCCCGGCCTAATAGTTATTACCCTATAAACATCTAGGCCTACAGATTCATGTGTACAGAGGCCCGATTATTATTATTTCTTTTGGGGGGGGGGCGTGATGAGGAACATAGGGCCCAGGGTCTTGTGCTACGCCCCTGCTGCAGAGACATATAAAGAGTCCTACACATAAAGACTGTGTCTTGTACATTACCCCACTAATAATGCCCGAAATGATACCAAACTTCTACACTAGTACAAATAGGTTATGTACTCATAAAACGATGGATTGGCAAGTTTGTAAGTACACCAGGAGTTTATTTTAAATAACACTTGCCTGTTGGCTTCTACTCTCTGCTGCTACTGCTACCGGCAGTAAGACGAGTGCTTAGGGACGTCTACAAATTACAACACCAAAAAGAGATACAAAAAAAATATTTATTAATTTAATGATTAAATAAAGTAGTGTCTCCAAACAATCAATTATAACTTGTCTCCTTCTAGTTGTACTACAAAACTTTTAAAAATTAATTAAATTAATAAATATTTTTTACTTTTTTTCTCCCATATTAACATTCAATAGAAACACGAAGGGGGGGACAGGGAGAATGGGAGGTAACCTTGCTCCTTATGACCCTCATAAGGAGCAGATTCCAGATCGGCCCATCTGAGCTTTCATTTTCTCAAAGGCAGAGCAGGATACCCAGGGCTCGGTTTGCAACTATCACCATTTCTAGCCACTGGGGGACCATAGGCAGGCTGGGGGAAACTCATATTAATGTTAAAAAACCTCAGAGTGACATTTTCATGCCATGGGGCCTTTAATTATGTTTCTAACTATATGCTCTGGATACAATTTATTCCATTTTTCTATTTGATTTCTGACTGTTAGAGTGAGTTTTTCAATTTTACCAACACTCTTTCCTCTTAACGGATCCACGCACAGCTGAACTCAGCTGCACTTATCAGATTCATGAAACCACTTCCTGTCTGAACAATAACATCAATCTGCTGCTTCATCGAGCTGCAGTTTCAATCACACCTGCATCCAAACAGACTATCATCTCATCGCTGCTGTAAGTCAAACACTTTTACCTGTTCATGTATTTTTTCATGAGACAACAAAACAAATCTTGTTCTTTTCTTTTCTAAAATATTAGAAAGACTTAAGCAGAACCAGAAAACCCAAGATGTTATTAATTTGGTGTTGCTCCATTATTTCTGAGACCAGAAGTGTCGGCGAGTTTCAGATATTCTGTCCGATGAACAAGCAACCGTCTCCACCGTGTGACGTGTGTTTACAAAGTGCAGTGTGCAGTGTGAATGCAAACCGAGTAAAATGAAAAATGCTACAATGCTGCAACTTCACACTCAAATCGCACTGAGTCTAACGAAATATAGGTGTGAAAGCGCCCTAAGTGCATTTTCGGAAGTGCTTAAGTACAAATGTAAGCTACTTATGCTTAACCTGATTATTTCCATTTTATGTCACTTTCTACTTCTACTCATTACATCTCACAGGTACATATGGTACTTTTTACTCCACTACATTAATCTGAAATATGTCTGTCTGTCTGTCTGTCTGTCTGTCTGTCTGTCTTTCTCTCTCTCTCTGTATCTGTCTGTCTGTTTGTCTGTGTCTCTCTCTCTCTCTCTCTCTCTCTCTCTCTGTCTGTCTGCCTGTCCGCCTGTTTGTCTGTCTGTCTGTCTCCTCTCTCTTTGTCTGTCTGTCTGCCTGTCCGCCTGTCTATCTACTTCTACTCCACTACAATACTTTCTGTCTGTGTCTCTCTCTCTCTCTCTGTATCTGTCTGTCTGTTTCTCTGTCCGTCTGTCTGTCCGTCTGCTTGTCTGTCGGTCCATCTGCCTGTCTGTCTGTCCGTCTGTCCGTCTGTCTGTCGTCTTCAGAAACCTCCACAGTGTATCTGTCAGAACAGATGTGCTTCTATTAGAATTAAAAAAGCTGAGGAAGGGCTCAAACTTTCCTTTCCACACATGAACATGACAGCCATCTCCAGACGTCTGCCTATATGACATTATATAGACATTATAATCAATACCAAATCACGCTCATCCTCTTTCTCCCTGTACAGGTTGAAGACATCATGGCGAGTAAAGGTTTAACTTATCGTGAGTGCACCATTGAGATTGAGAATAAGTGCCCTGAGTTCACCCTGTGTAACCCACAGTGAGTATATATTTTACTTTTTACTAGAGCTGGGCGATATTTTTTCCTAAAAAAATCTGCGATTTTTTAATAAAAAACTTGATTTACGATTCGATTTCCCCCCCCCCTTCCATTAAAACTAAATAACTGCGAACTGTAAATATATTTTAAAAATATATATTTATTGTATTTAATTAAAGTGCATCAACATAAACAAAAAGTCACTGTGCAGTGTGCAACAAAGATTGTTAAACATCCAAATTATTTATACTGTATTTGGATTGAAAACAAAATCTAGAAAATCGATCTGAATCGATTTGACCTACCAACTCGATTTTTAAATCAAATTGATTTTTTTCCCAGCCCTACTTTTTACCAATGTGTGTCTTTTACTTACAAGATCAGGCTGTTCTCATGAAGCACTCATACATATATCTCTGAAAATCAAAACTCTGTAATTCAAGTTCAAGTTCAAGTTACTTTATTTGTCTCCCAATGGGGCAATTTGTTGTGCAGTAGATAGTATAGTACAAATCACACATAATCACACACACAATACAGAGATTGCCTACCTTGCAGGCATAGTTAAAAACAATAAAAAACAGTAAACAATCAATAAATAGTAAGTGAATAAGTTATTTATGGTTCTTTATAGAATTAAGAAGTAGAATGGCTGCAGGTACAAAAGAGTGTTCTCTTGGTTCTGAGTTTTGGGAGTTTAGTTTAGTAAGTAGCCTGGTAAGTTTAGTTTAGTTTAGTTTAGTTTAATTTTTTTTTTCCGGCCATCTGTAACTCACAACAGTCAAACATACATAGACAACAAACAAGCAAGACCGAAAAAGTGTAGGCTGAAGCCGGAGCTTATTACACCTACCCTTTTACATAAAAGTATATTTTTCATACAAAAATTTAAAAACTAAGTATACACTATATACCCCAGTAAAACAAAGAAGTCCAATACATTTTGTGCACCTTCTGGTATTCACACTTCTGTTTGATATTTGTTAATCACCTTATATTTAAATATTTTTTTAAACCGATTGATTGTGTTACACTTTTTCAAGTCAATTTCTAATCAAGTAAAATCACAGCTTCCCCTCAGTTCATAATGTTATTCTCTTATTTGAAACAGCCTTTGGATACAGTCTGGCAACATACTATTAAATACTTTGTACATTAGAGATGCTATTTTAAAGTCTACAAGTTCACTAAATTTAAGTACCTGTAAATTTATAAATAACTGATTTGTCGATTCACAATAATTTACCCTATTTATAATTCTGATTGCTCTCTTTTGCAGTAAGAAAATTGGATTTGTAATTGTTTTTATATGTTTTCCCCCAAACTTCCACACCATAAGTTACATATGGAAGTAAGAGGGATTGATATAATAAATGTAAAGAATTTGGTTTTATTCAGAATAGCTATACACTTTGATATTTTAGTTTTAATATGATTAACATGTGGTTTCCAGCATAATTTGTGATCAAGGACAACTCCCAGAAATGTGTTAACCAGTACTCTTTCTATTTCAATATTGTTGTCCAACTATTATGTATTTCGTTTTATTTATGTTCAAAGACAGCTTGTTAAAATTAAACCATTGCACGCTGAGCCATCGATGTGCTACTCCTCTAATCCCACATTTTTCCAGTTTGTTCAATAATAGTTTATGGTTAATTATATCAAAGGCTATTTTTAAATCTATGAAAACGCCTACATAGTGAATTCCTGATTATCCATGGCTGTAGATATTTGTTCTATTAGTTCCATCACTGCCATCGTAGTTGACCGGTTTGATCTGAAGCCATATTGATGTTCACTCAGTAGATTATGTTTTTCTATAAACTGATCGAATCTATGGATAAAAAGCTTTTCTAATATTTTTGAGAACTGTGGAATAAGAGAAATCGGTCTGTAGTTAAAAAAAAGTACTTATCTCCATTTTTGCAGATGGGAATGACTTTTGCAATTTGATTTGGAAATATGCCTGTTTGTAATGATTGATTAAAGATATGAGTCAGGGGTTTCGCTATACTATGTACAGTGTTTTTAACTAAAGCCATGTCAATACAATTATCAGTGGATTTGTTATTGTTGAACTTATTTACCATGTCAATTAACTCTATTTCCTCAATTCTCCTCAAGAAAATGGTATTGGCATTTATTTTAATAATATTGTCATTTATAGCCTTTGTTATTACTGGATCAGGATTTTGTTTTGCTAAATTATAGCCAACATTCACAAAATGGTCATTGAAATCATTAGCAGTTTCCTTTGTGTCAGTAATCACTTATTGGTTGTTTTTATTAAAATAATCAGGGTAATCTGATTTCCCAGTACCTTTTTTGATTATGTTGTTTAGCACCTTCCAGATTGTTATCCCAGATTGGATAACATGGTACCGAAAATGAAAATAGTTATGTTGTGATAGCTACCGTGTGGTTTCACTGCACGGTGCTTTGTACCCGGCTCACAATCACCTTTTCTCAGGTAAATTTAACGTAAAGAAGCTAAACTAAACTGACATGTGACCGGCCGGCGGTCACCTAATTTTGTAGAATATCAAAAGAACTGTTATGTAACTATATTTCTCAAACCCCTTCATGAGAAAGTGTTGCAAGATGGGAGAAATGGGAGCTTTGGAGATGCTAACAGACGTATTTTCTTTCTTTTAGTAAAGCTAAGCTAACAGCCTCCCCCCCCCCGATCCAGTCTTTGTGCTAATGCTGCGTTCCAGGCAACCCGTAACCCGTGTTTTCACAACCTTCTACCCGTGAAAGTCAACCTCGTAACTTACTCCCCGTGAACTCGTACCAGATGGTTGTACACCCAGTTACAGTTTTTGACTTCAAACACACATAGACAACAATGGCGACCCCTGTTGATGCTGTACAGATGCCGGCAATTAACGGTGAGAAATAGAAATAAATAGACATAAATAGGCAACGTAAACTCATTCTGCACATTGTAATCAAAACAATACACATACGATTGTGTACTACTACAGGTTATGTTTATTAAATGAAGCCCAAAATATGTCGCCGACTAGAAATCAATAGTATCAGCTAGCGCTAGCTAACGTCAACGGTGACTTTGCCTGGAATGCTATTAAGTTGTGAGTCGTGACTTGAAGTCATAATTTACGGGCTAAAAATTGTGTCTGGAACGCAGCATCAGCTAGGCTAAACATGTCCTGGACTTATCTCTGGATGCTCCATCTGGAACATGTTAAAGTGATTCAGTGACTAACTCCGAGGTTTTTTTTCTTTCTTGTGTCACCAGGGTGTACACTAAAAGTGGATTCTGTAAGAGTCCTCTGCCGCCAACACTTGCCCCGTCTGAATCTGGCAAAGCTCAGTTCAATAAGACTTCTTTCTCGGCACGTGGAGCTGTTGGAGTCTTCACTTACGATCTCCAGAATAAGTCCAAAGAGGAATGCCTTGAAAAAGTGGCTGTTATGTTCTCTGTCCCTTATGACTACATCATGTATTCGAACACATATGCAGTTGGAGTCTTCGACAATAATAGAAAGGGTGATGAAAGCCTTTTTGAAGAAATGTGTAACGTCCCTTACCCACAGTCAGGGTTCATCAGAGGTAAAGCTAAAGACTCCCAGAGTCTGACTCACAAAGGTGAACATGTTACCGTCCGAGCCACCATGTCAGACAGTGCCACATCTGTCGTCAAGGTACAGGTGTGCATCAAATGAAATATGAAGCATCACAGAAAACAGAGAGCTCGGTGACCGTGAGGAAATATTCACTTAAGTTGACAAAAAGTGTATTAGATTAAAATCACATCTAACATCTTACTATACCTTTTAAACAATGTAAACCTATTCTGGTACAACCTCTAAATACAATTATGAACCTTAAAAAAGGAGCATAACATGCAGTCATTAACTCAAAAGATGAATCAACTTTCATTTCATAATGTCACATTTTTTCTCGACATTAGTTTATCTTTATATATCTGAATCTGTGTATGAACTTTTGTCTCTGTTTGCGTTGTCTGGTTACATGTGTTTATTCATTTAATAACTGTGTATGTATGTGTATACTTCATATAATCATTCGGGTCTGAAAGAAAATAAATTCTGAACTTCAACAACATGGTCCGTGATTTATTTCTTAAATACAAAAGGTTTTCAAGAAATTAATCTACTGTCGAACAACAAACGACAAATCGCATGGCTGCTCGAGGCTAAAGCTCCTCGCCCCATCTTCACATTTTCATTAAAAACCAAGTCTATTCTTTTTTTATTCAACGTCAATCGTTTCATTTGTCACCACGGTAACTTAGTGGAATGCCTGCAAGAGTGAAAAAGCAGGCCTCGCCATAAGCGGAGTTTGACATTCAAGCAAAATTAAACTTTTCGCAGCGAAGGCATGATCCGTCCTATGCAGGACATCCACCAGACCACCGGCTACAAATACACACGGAACTGCTGCGTGATGATTTGTTACAAAAGCCTGGCTGAACACATTTATCATGGATGGCAGATAGAAACTAGCAGCTAGCAGCTAACAGGCCAAGCTACCCACCGGCAGGATCGAGCCAGGGTAGGTGAATTTAGGCAATGTCTTAGTTGAAAACGCATCTTGTTGACACGTAAGGGCCCTGTTCATGTTGCACAGACCTATTAATTGCATTTTGTGTCTGTTAAGAGGCACAAAGGCACTCTAAAACTTGCCCCGACAACTGCCGTTTTAGCTCAGGGGATGCTTGTAAATGTAGCTGCAGCTACTCCGTGTTGCCAGCACTGATTCGGGTCGAAGTTTTTTCTATCTAAAGTACTCACGTAGCTTTGGCTATCAAGATTAACGTAAATCCCAAAAATTGGCCGTAATTCTCCTTTAAGGACTGGACATTAGCCAGCAATATCATTGGTAGGGGAAGACATTTCTTTTTTATTAGTTTTCTTAGTCATTGCCACACTCCACCCCGTTTCCCTCTCTTCCTGATTTGTTTACCAGGAGTATCCAGACGCCTAAAACTTTGAATTTGAGCATTGTGAATGCTAAAAAGTCAAAACAATTGGACACCCCACGACTTAATAGCCATGTTGCGTCTAGGTCCACCACGTAATTGCTTGATTTAAATCCCAGGAGAAAATCCCTTGTGTATTGGATCCTATCGGGCTTGACAAACAAACCCTGAACGATGTTCAGCACGCTTGCCAGAAGTAGGAAGCTCGTTACGAACGGCAGAACACCCGTACACAAACTGATAGTAGTTTAAAAATAGAGAAAGACTTTTATACCTACAGAACAGTCTCTGGAACGAGCATCCTGTTTTGTTTTCCTGAGGTGTGAGCTGCTTGTGTTCAACTTGTTTGGGAACCTGATTCACGTATCTGTCATTTCTCGCCTCAAACAGGGCTGTGTACACTCACTGCCCATCCCTTGTAACTTCTTTCTGACAATCTGCTGTCTGTTGTGTTTGCGTGTTTTTGTTATTGGTGTCTGAAGACTGCTGGAAACGGAATTGCCTTTTTGGGATAAAGTTCTTTGAATTGTATTGAAAAAGCGTCAAAAGTGTCGGAAAAACAGACACATTTTTAAAAAGTGTTACTACAACCGTTAGCATGCTAGTGTCAGCATGCTAGTGTCAGCATGCTAGCGGTAGAGTGCTAGCATGCTACCTCGTTCTCAATAGCAAAGCACTGCTACAACACACACAAGTTCACCATAATCTACAAAAGAACTACTTACATGTGCGCCCTCGTTTAGAAGTCTCCCAGCTAATTCTGCTTTGTTGCTGCACTCTTGTTGCTTTCTGACCACCGTCATACGGTGCTGCTTTCTGCACGTACAACAGTATCCTTTTCTCATTTTGCATGACTAAGCTGTCACAGTGCTCTTCCACTAAACACAACTATAATTCAACTTTGATTTGTATCCTCATAAAGCATAGCCAGCTTGACTGATTATTTTATTTCTTACACGTCCAAACTAGACAGACTATAATCTCCTCGCTGCTTTAAAGGGGTGATAGAATGCAAAACCGATTTTACCCTGTCATAGTTGAATAACGACGGGGAAAATTAGGACGTACATAGAAGCTTAAAATCCCATTGACACCCCTTTACTATGAAAATCTCCTATTTTGAAACTGCAGCTGAAAACTTAGAATCTCAACAAAGCTGGAAGTTGACGTCAACCTCCCAAAACCTGTACCTTTGTCACGCCCATGGGTGTATTAAGAGAACAGTCACGCCCCAACATTTACATAGGCTACACAACTGATCTGAGATCAGGTAGTCTTCTGAATCTAGGTCACGCAGATCTCTGCTATTCCATTACAAAATTCACTTCTGAAACTTTTTAATGCGAGAAATCAACTATGTAAAGCTCAAATATGGGCCGTTTTACGAAAATGGATGGCTAATTGCAAATTTTGTCCGACTGTGTGTCGGAGTTCAGCGGCCGGTGCTTGCTATATCGCTGCCCTGCCTGTCCTCCGTCACAGACCCCGGCCTGCTGTGAGCTCGATTGAGCTCGGCCGGCGGCCCAGTGCTCAATACCCGCGCAAACGTACCTTTTTTGGGTGACTGGACCACCAAATGCCGCTGCCCTGACAGAGCTCCAGGGCCTGCAGCTCGCTGTTCTCTCTCCCCTCTTCCTGCTACCGGCCGGCCGATGAGTGACTGAGAGCGCGGTCAGTGAGCTTGTTACGCCCGCAATCTCTTAGCCCGCAGGTTCCAGTTGTGATGAGTTTTTTAAACAAACAATCGGGGAAATAAACACCTCTTGTCTACGAGTCTCATTGATAGAGCCCGCAGTGAGCTGGAGTCCATCAATGAGAGCTAGCTAGCCTCCTCCTAACGAGACCTCTGACATTCACAAAAATGAATTAAATTGAAATCCGAAATCGAACAAGTGTTAGCTAAGCTTCGTAAGACTTTGGGGAACCTGTAATATTCATATTCATATTCTGCGCGTTCATAAAAATGCCTTAGAATCAAATCGGTTAGCTTTATAAGACATTGGGGCAGATGTTATATAAGTGGCGTGACGAAATTCAAACCGTAAATATATTATAGTTATGCCGGCAGCCGGCCGCGGAGCCCTGGTAGTGCAGTATCCACAAAGGGTGACTTTGCCCTGGGTATGGAGCCCAGCAGGCTGCAGCTTTCTCGTCAGACTGTGTGGAGCTCCTAAAGTCCGACACGTCTTACCAAATTTGCAATTAGCCATCAATTTTCTTAAAACGGCCCATATTTGAGCTTTATATGGTTGATTTCTCGCATAAAAAAGTCTCAGAAGTGAATTTGGTAACGAAACATTGCAGTGATTCTGTCGTTTCTCTAATGTGTGTTTATGGCAATTCACTCAACCAATCAACGCACAGCTCATCTAAATATTCATGAGAATATACCATATTTGGAAGAAAAGCTTACAAATAGGGCCAAAACACAGGGATGCATAAGGGCCAATAAAATATCAACCAGGCCATTATCAGCCCAACCAATGTTACATACCCCATTAGGAGACCATAAGGAACAGTGTGAAATACCCTATATAATCATTCTATCACCCGTTTAAGTCACACTTTAACCTGTTCAGGTTTTTTTATAACAAAATAATAGTCTTGCATGTCCAGACCTTCCTCCACAGCGCTGGAGTGGAACGTCTGTCTGGTCCACACAGCATTTCTGGATGGTAGAAAAATGTGCTCTGGTTTATTGGCATTTCTTTAAACCAATCACAGTCGTCTTGGGCGGTGCTAAACGCCTTACGGAACCACGGTGCCTCTGCTAAATAGCCTCAGGAAGGAAATTGTTTTGGTGGAACGTGTTCATTCAAAAGTTGTTTTAGTCGTGCAACAGAAAACTCAGACATTGGACAGACAGTCTAGCTAGTTGTCTGGATTTACCCTGCACAACACAAAGAAAGAGGAAGGGGACGGACATCCGGCTGAAATGAAAGACATACGGCGGCATTTCCAGCGACAATGGAGCAATCCCATGGATATAGATTATATTAGACCATACTACTGATAGTCAAGATTATACAATATTAAAGCTTTAACTGCTACTTTGGTTGAGCTTTGTGACAACTATGGTGCACATCTTTTAACACTCATGACTGCTGCTACAATGATTCTGCATAGGTTCTCCTTTGACATAGAAGTCTTCTTCTATGGCTTTCTCCTATAGGTGGAGGTACATTTTCCTTGTACAACCTTTCATTGTTTACAATGTATCTCTGACATTTTTATGCTTAGACCTCAGGCCACACTCTTCTTGTAGACTGTAGTAAACTCTCCTTTTTTATTTTATATTTTATTGTAGTACTTTTCTTAGTGTCAAGTGCAAAAAGCATTTTATTCTTTATCGTACTAAATCCCCCCCCGTATAAACATTCAATAGAAAACCCAAGGGGGAACAGGGGGAATGCTTCACACAGCAAGGAAGAAAAGACAAATAAGTAAAAAAATAAGTAATAAAACACACAGACAGAAAATAAGACAGCAACAAAACACACCTGCACAAAAAAGGGGGCAGATTTACTCTGTGTGTGTGTGTGTGTGTGTGTGTGTGTGTGTGTGTGTGTGTGTGCAGGCATATCCATCTACAGTGTGCACCTATTAGAAAGTTTAATTGTTTTACTATATCCTCTGGATACAATTTATTTCATTTTTCCATTTAATTTCTGACTGTTAAAGTGAGTTTTAAAATGTTTCAGTGTTTCCAACTCTCATTCCTCTTATTGTTTTCAGAACTCAGCTGTACTTACCAGATTCATGAAACCACTTCCTGTCTGAACAACATGCCCCCTTATCGAGCTGCAGTTTCAACCACACCTGGACTGTTAGAAGCATCCAAACAGACTATCATCTCATCGCTGCTGTAAGTCAAATACTTTTACCTGTTCATGTAATGTTTTATGCAGCCCAGTCTCATGGCAGTTCGTGAAATGGTGACGTTATTTAATCTATTAATTTGTGTACAGGGACACGGTTTTCTGGTTTTTATTGTGTTGGTGAGCACGGATTTAAAACTAATGTATTTGAATGGGAAGCATATTACTTGATAACAGCACGATTATGGTAGCAAGTAGTTTTGAAAAGCCGAAAATCCACGTAAGAAGGTTGGTTGGGGTGGTAGATGGGTCAAACAACATAGGACTTTCACCCCGGAGACCGTGGATCACGTCCTGCGTGTGGTAGTTCCTTTCCGCATTCTTGTTCTCCTAACCACAACCTTTCCCTGTCTCTCTTTTCCTAAACACAACCGTCCCGTTGTTGTAGGGCGTCCCCCGTTCTTGTCGCCATTGTTGTCGCCGTTGTTGTCGCCGGCATGCAGCGTTTAATTTCCCCGTTGTTTTGTCCCCCAGAGACCACGGATCATGTTGTCACCATCTCCCCCAGAGCAGGCAGACCAGCTGCAGCCCAGTCACATGAAAGTTCGTGAAATGGTAACGTTCCAATTCCGTGGTGACCACCACGAAATAAAGTAGAAAAATGTGTCCCTGTACACATATCAATAGATCAAAATAACGTGACTATTCCACGAACTGCCGTGAGACCGGGTTGTTTCATTTTCTAAAATATTAGAAACGCTAAAGCAGAACCAGAAAACCCAAGACATTATAAATTTGGTCGGCGAGTTCCAGATATTCTGTCCAATAAACAAGCGACCGTCTCCACTGTGTGACGTGTGTTTACAGTCTTTGGTGTTCGACAAAGTGCAGTGTGAATGCAAACCGAGACAAATGAAAAATGCAACAATGCTGCAACCAAACTATAGGTGTGAAAGCGCCCTAAGTGCATTTTCTGAAGTTCTTAAGTACAAATGTAAGCTACTTATGCTTAACCTGATTATTTCCATTTTATGTCACTTTCTACCTCTCTCTCTGTCTGTCTGTCTGCCTGTCCGCCTGTCTGTCTGTCTGTCGCTCTCTCTCTCTCTCTGTCTGTCTGTCTGTCTGCCTGTCTGTCTGTCTCTCTGTCTCTCTGTCGTCGTCAGAAACCTCCACAGTGTGTCTGACAGAACAGATGTGTGACATTAAATAGACATTATAATCAATACCAAATCACCCTTATCCTCTTTCTCCTTGTACAGGTTGAAGACATCATGGCAAGTAAAGCTGTACCCTTACACGAGTGCACCATTGAGATTGAGAATAAGTGCTCTGAGTTCACCCTGTGTAACCCACAGTGAGTATATATTTTTACCAATGTGTCTTTTCCTTACAAGATCAGGCTGTTCTCATGAAGCACTCTTACATATATCTCTGAAAATCAAAGCTCTGTAATTCAAGTTCAAGTTACTTTATTTGTCACACAATGGGGCAATTTGTTGTGCACTAGATAGTATACTACAAATCACACACAATCACAAACACAATACAGAGATTGCCTACCTTGCAGGCATAGTTAAAAACAATAAAAAACGGTAAATAATCAATAAATAGTAAGTCAATAAGTTATATATGGTTCTTTATAGAATTAAGAAGTAGAATGGCTGTAGGTACAAAAGAGTGTTCTGTTGGTTCTGAGTTTTGGGAGTTTAAAGCATGATGCAGATGGCAACATGTGAAATGCAGCCTGTAAGGGATGAGAACTATGTGACAGGATAGATTCAGCCTGTAAGGGATGAGAACTATCTGACAGGATAGATTCAGCCTGTAAGGGATGAGAACTATGTGACAGGATAGATTCAGCCTGTAAGGGATGAGAACTATGTGACAGGATAGATTCAGCCTGTAAGGGATGAGAACTATGTGACAGGATAGATTCAGCCTGTAAGGGATGAGAACTATGTGACAGGATAGATTCAGCCCTTCTTACCATCTGCTTCTGATAAAGTTCCTCCAGACCTTTCTGCTTAGAACCTGTAATGCAGCTGCTCACCTTAATTCACCTGGAAAGGGAGTTTTTTTTTGTTTCACAGTAATGGGCCACATTGACTGCTGCTGTATAAAAGCTGTTTCATTCTGCTTGCGTTTAGCGCGGTCGGGGCGCTGGGGACGACTCGCATGTTCACCGCGAACCACTTCCTCCCAGAAACTAGGAACTAGGTGTTCATGTCTAGGGAGTGTTAAGAGTATAAAAAGAGACCGGATGTGTGTGTGTGTTTGTGTGTGTGTGTGTCCTTGTGTCTGTGTGTCTTTGTGTGAGTATCTGTGTGAGTGTGTGTGTGTCTGTGTGTCTTTGTGTGTGTGTGTGTGTGTGTACCTGATCGTATATGTGTGTGTGTGTGTATGTGTGTGTACGTGCATGTGTGTGTGTGTGTGTGTGTGTGTGTGTTTGTGTGCGTGCATGTGTGTGTGTGTGTGTGTGTGTGTGTGTGTGTGTGTGTGTGTGTGTGTGTGTGTGTGTGTGTGTGTGTGTGTGTGTGTGTGGCTGATCGCGTGTCTTGCTGTGAGAAGTCAAGACAGCCAAAATCACCATAAACCTGGGTGTTTTGAAATGTGTTTTATATTTGTAAAGGATCCGGCTGCACTGTGGTCTTCCTGTATGTGATTACCTGCGTGGCTTGACACATTCGCTCACGTCTCGCACAAGAAATAGAGGAGAAATAATCGCTGCAGCACGCGGGACATCGGGGACGCTCTGCACCCGGTATGAATGGACAGATTGGATAACATGGGCGCAGAAATTAAAATAGCTGCCCTATACGTGCCCGGTGTGTTTTCACTGCACGGTGCTCTGTACCCGGCTCACAGTCACCTTTTCTCAGCTAAATTTAACGTAAAGAAGCTAAACTAAACTGACATGTGACCGGCCGGCGGTCACCTAATTTCATAGGATATCAAAATAACATGTTCATGAGAAAGTGTTACATGGTTGAATTGGGAGCTTCGGAGCTGCTAACAGGTCGCCCCCCACCCGATCCAGTCTTTGCGCTGATGCTGCATTCCAGGCAACCCGTAACCTGTGTTTTCACAACCTTCTACCGGTGAAAGCGCCCTGAAACGTTAGTCAAACCCGTAACTTACTCCCCGTGAACTCGTACCAGATGGTTGTACACCCAGTTACAGTTTTTGACGTCAAACACACATAAACAACAATCTCGACCCCTGTTGATGCTGTACAGACGATGCTGTACGGCCCCTCGCAGATTTTGATGCGGCCCGCATATTAATTTAGGTCCACAATAGACTTATACATACATGGTTTTTTCCAACCTATGTTTTTTGGCCTGTTTTACGTCATTTTTTCTGCAATGTTTTTGTTGCTTTTTTCAGCTTTTTTTTTGTCGTTTTTTTCTTTTATGGCTTTTACTTTTTCTTTTGCTCACTTTTTTGGGTCTTTATGTCGACCAAGCTGTAAGTGAGAAGATTATATGAGACATGCAATAATATAATAAAAGATGCTTGACTTTTGCGATGATGATAATAGCATGTAAATAAACTAAACGTGATTCTTATTTTCCAGCGTGGCCCTTCGCGGAATTGAGTTTGACATTCCTGATCTAGACCATGTCAAAGTGTTTCAGTAACTAACTCCAAGGTTTTTTTTTCTTTCTTGTGTCACCAGGGTGTACACTAAAAGTGGTTTCTGTAAGAGCCCTCTGCCGCCAACACTTGGCCCGTCTGAATCCGGCGAAGCTCAGTTCAGGAAGACTTTTTTCTCGACAAGTGGAGCTGTTGGAGTCTTCACTTACGATGTCCAGAATAAGACCAGTGACGAATGCCTTGAAAAAGTGTCTGTCATGTTCTCTGCCCCATATGGCTTCAACCTGTACTCAAACAAGTACGCAGTGGGAGTCTTTGACAATGATAAACAGTGTGATCGCAGACTATTTTATGAGATGTGTTACATCAAGCACCCACAGCCAGGGTTTGTCAGAGGTAAAGCTAAAGACTCCCAAAGTCTGACTCACAAAGGTGAATATGTTACCGTCCGAGCCACCATGTCAGACGGTTACATATCTGTTGTCAAGGTACAGGTGTGCATCAAATGAATTATGAAGCATGACGGAAAACCGAGAGCTTGGTGATCGTGAGAAGATTAACATCACTTACTTACTTTACTTTAAACCATGTAAACCTATTCTGGTTCAACCTTTAAATACAATTATGAGTCTTAAAAAAGAGCATAATAAGAGGTCTTTAACTCAAAAGATTAATCAACTTTCATTTCATAATGTCACATTTATTTCTCGACATTAGTTTATCTTTATATATCTGAATCTGTGTATGAACTTTTGTCTCTGTCTGGTTACAATGTTTTTATTAATTTAATAACATGTGTGTATCCTTCATATAATCACTCGGGTCTGAAAGAAAATAAATTCTGAACTTCAACAACATGGTCCGAGGTTTATTTCTTACAGTTTTTGCCCATTGCAAACGAATGCTTAGACCGAAGCCTCAATACCTAAACTTGTTGTAGCATACCTTAAACACAGTGTAACTGTCATATAATATAAAATAAGTGGAGCAGTGTGATTGAGCTAGTTTATTTTGTATACTTATTTATTTTTCTTGCTTTAAAATGTTATTGTTCGCTGTGGTTTTCCTATTGTTTGCTGTGGTTTTCGTATATTGTTTGCTGTGATTTTCTTATATTGTTTGCTGTGGTTTTACGCTATATGTGCTGTGGACTATTTATTTTCCTCTCTCTCTCACAACCTGCAACAATAGACACTAATTGACACACCTGTAGAACCCCGTTCATCAGCTCTGATTTGCCAGCTGATCAGACCACTCCCAATAAAAGGAAGCTAGATCTCTTACCAGGGAAAGCGCTGGATGGATGGACGTGCTGTATGGAGTAGCAGCGGATCGGCTTGCTGAGTTTCTGTTCTCTCTGAGTCACTGCTGGCTGGATTTCCTGTGCCCTGCTGGAGCCGATCCCTAGACTCTGCAATGTCAACGCTCGCAAAACTCCAATTGAAGGGAAGTGGTCCTTGTTATCCCGCACTGATACACGTTTAGCTTGTTTTGGCATTTGAGCTCGAGCCGTTAGTAGATGTCAATTTCTGTGAAGGTGCCAGATCCAGCAGCTGACGGCAGAGCAGTGGAGGCGCAATATTGTTGATGGGCCTACACGAAGTGTATAAAAGGAAAGTCGTCACTTTTATCACCTGACACTGTTTTGAAGTTGCTGGACAAGGACCGGGCTGCAATTGATTATATTATTTCCTTACTGACAGAAGCAGAGCAGCACCCCGGAATTCCTGGTCCCGGACTTCTGGATGTGGAACGGAGCAGGAACACTACACACGTTTTCTTACATTAGACACTTTGTTCAAAAACGAAATCTCCTGTTATCATTGGGAAAACACTCTGTTCAACATGCAAAACTCATCTGGCAATTGTAGGCACTTGCATAACACTTGCACAGAAAACCGAACACCAATAGGTCTGAGCCTTAGCACTACCAATACGCCTCAGGGAAGCCATTTTGAGAACTTTGCAAGCACAGAGGCAATGAGAGTCAGAGTAAGAGGAGGACAAAGAGAGAGAGGAGTCGAATGTGGAAGAGGACAAAGACAAGGACCAGTGCGGAGACGTGTATCAGATGACATCGGGGCTACTCTGGTGGACAGTGAAAGTACAGTATGTGAAAAAGAACCTAACCAATGACCTCTTGTTGTTGGCATTTTCTACAGAATGATTGGACGACTTCTTCAAGGTGGAAGGGAACAGCTCTTCACTCAACAAGAGCTTGCCATCATTGAACAGATGTGCTTCTATTAGAATTAAAAAGCTGAGGAAGGGCTCAAACTTTCCTTTCCACACATGAACATAACAGCAGGCTCCAGATGTCTGCCTATATGACATAATATAGACATCTTAATCAATACCAAATCACCCTCATCCTCTTTCTCCCTGTACAGGTTGAAGACATCATGGCGAGTAAAGGTTTAACCTATCGTGAGTGCACCATTGAGAATAAGTGCTCGGAGTTCACCACAGTGAGTATATATTTAACTTTGTACCATCGGTGTGTCTTTTACTTAAAAGATCAGGCTGTTCTCATGAAGCACTCTTACATATATCTCTGAAAATGAAAGCTCTGTAATTCAATTTAAAGTTCAAGTTACTTTTTGTCCCACAATGGGGCAATTTGTTGTGCGGTAGATAGTATAGTATGGATGAAAGTTTATTCGGTTACTGAACATAGAACTTAATATATGCACAGCAAATTCATTAGAAACAAGGGTGGTAACCGAAAAGGTGTAGGCTGAAGCCATGGCTTATTACGCCTACCCTGTTTTACAAAACATCTACCCATCCGAATTTAAACATAAACAATATACATGCGTAAATGTGTATTTATACACACATACGTGTGTGTATGTGTGTGTATAGACATATGCACTTAATCACAAAAGATTTGTCTTAAACTGTTTTTTGAAGTAATGAATGGAATTGCTCCTCTTAAGATCATCGGTGAGACCATTCCACAAGTCAACCCCTTTTACCGAAATCTCATTCATTTTAAAATTTGTTCTAACAATTTGTTTTTTAAACATATTCTCTCCTCTTAGGTTATATTTCTGTTCCCGTTTTTTAAACAAACATAATTTGTTTTCAGGCAAAATTTTCATATAGACTTTAAACATAGACCGCAGTATTCAGACTGACAAGATCTGAAAGTTTTATTGCTTTAAATTTGCAAAATATTGAGTTTGTCGGTTCATTATACTGTGAATGATTGGCTATCCTTATGGCTTTTTTTGTAAAATAAAAATAGGTTTTATATTTGTGGTGTAGGCGTGCCCCCATATTTCAACACAATAAGAAAAGTATGGAACAATACAGAATATACAGAGATGGCTTGTTTAAAAAATACTTGGTTTTATGTAATATAGCTGTTGTTTTGGACATTTTTGATTGAACATAAGTGATGTGGGGTTTGCAGAATAATTTGTGGTCTAATATTATTCCAAGAAATTTATTTTCATTCACCTTTTTAGTTCCACCTCCATCTTTAAGATCATGCTAGTTTTAATTTGTCGATTACTAAATATAATACATTTGGTTTTACTTAGATTAAAGGATGGTTTATTTTGATCAAACCATCTCTTGATTCTGGATAGTTCTCTGGTCACATCGGCAATTAGTTGAAGATTTTCCCCAGATACATACAATGTTGTGTCATCTGCGAATAAAACACATTTTAACAAATCGGATACCTTACAGATATCGTTAATATATAAAATAAACAACTTTGGACCAATCAAGGACCCCTGGGGCACCCCACAAGTTACTTTACACATTTCTGAATGCTGATCTTTAAAATGTACATACTGGTATCTGTTATCAAGATAACTTTCTAACCATGAGTAAGCACGGCCTCTAAAGCCATACTGCTCTAGTTTGTTCATTAACAACTTATGATCTATGGTATCAAAGACTTTTTTTAGATCAACAAAAACACCCAAAGTAAAACTTTTTATCTAATGCAGATGCTATATAATAAACTAATTTAATAACTGCCATGGAAGTCGATCGGCCGCTCCTAAATCCGTATTGATCGTCACTTAATATCTTGACTTTTTCTATGAAGCTATCAAGCCTCTTCAGAGAAGGTTTTTCCAGTACTTTAGAAAATTGGGATGATAATGAAATTGGTCTAGAATTTGAATATAAATGACTGTCACCACTCTTATAAATTGGAATGATTTTTGCAATTTTCATCTGATCTGGAAACGCACCAGATTTAAAGGACAAATTAAAGATATGAGTCAGGGGTTCTAGTATTGAGTAGATTATATTTTTAACTAGTTTCATATCTGTCAGTCCAATCCATTGACCTTTTTATTTTTAAAGCCATTCACAATCTCCAGTATTTCGTTTTTGGTAATGTCAGACACATAAAAATATTGCTTTTTACTATTTCGGATAATGCCTACCAATTTGTTTTATATTTTTTGTGTTTTTCTTCCAAGTCAATGGTTCTCTTTAACAAATTTCGCATATAGTGTTCTTTATTTTTGCATGCATTTTCAATGCCTTTGGTTATCCACGGCTTTTTTGCAGATTTGGATTCTTGATTTTGAATCATCTTAATGGGGCAATTAATATTATACAACTCAATAAATCTATACAAGAAAGTATCATATGCCTCATTTTCAACGTAACATCACACCAGTTCTGGTTACTAAGATCCTTTATCAATTCTTCAATATTTTTTGCCATGCAACTTCTTATAAATTTATTAATACTACGGGATTTTTTGTGTAAAATTTGAAAATATTGCAAATACTGGCAAATGATCACTAACATCCCTAATAAATAGCCCCCCAACAACTTTATCCTCAATTCCATTAGTAAAATATGGTCTATTAGTGTTGCTGTTTCTGCTGTGATTCTGCTTGGCTTGTCAATGAGTGGACATAAATGATTGCTGTACATTATATTTATAAACTCAGAAGTACCTTTTTAAAAACTCGTTGATTAAGTAAATCAATGTCGAAGTCTCCACACACAATTTGTATCAGTGATCATGTTGTTAAGCAAATCTGCAATTTTTTCATTGAATGTAGTCAACCTTGTTCCTGGCGGTCTGTACACACAGCTAATAATTATGTTTCTGCTGCGTTCTACTTCAATTTCCACTGTTAAACAATCCAGAACATTGTCTATGCTGTATGAAACATTTTTTACAATTTTGCTTCTTAATGATTGATCTATGTACAAAGCAACTCCTCTGCCCTTTTTGTCATTCCTGTTGGTGGTATACAACTCACCCACTTTGCCAACATCAAGCCAAGTCTCTGATATAGCTATTATAGTAAATTTCGTAAAGGACTTAAGAAATTCTTTGATAGCAGAGTAATTTTTACATGGACTTCTGCTATTAAAATGTATAACGGACAGAGCACCATCCATTTCCACATTCTTGTTGAATTCTTGTTCTGTGTAATTACAATTTGTCAAGGTTGCTATAATGCATATCCGGATCAATTTCATTATCAAAATCATACCTCTTTGATTCAACACGATCAGACATGTCATTATATTCCTCAATTTTTTAACATGTTCATCCATAACAATACAAGGTCCTTTATCTTGTGTGTAAGAAGTAACAGTATTCACATCAGCTCCTTGTGCCGCCATGTAAACTTCTTTTGTTGCAATTTCCAATGACATAGCACACATTTGTCTGTCTCTCTCCAATTTTGCCCGAACTTTTCAGCTTCAGAGTTTCCACATACCTGCTGAAGTGGACCATCACTTGTAGCTGTCCAATTCTTGCAGATTTCTTATTATAGTTGGCCTGTGTTGATCTTCTCCATTTAGTTGGATGTACACCTTCCCGTTCCTTGTCCATGTTGCTTGTATTTTTTTCTTGCTTCCTGAGTATACGGCTCCATTTTGCTATTTCGGCAGTACAAATCACACACACAATACAGAGATTGCCTACCTTGCAGGCATATTTAAAAACTGTAAACAATCAATAAATAGTAAGTCAATAAGTTATCTATGCATTCTTTATAGAATTAAGAAGTAGAATGGCTGCGGGTACAAAAGAGTGTTCTGTTGGTTCTTAGTTTTGGGAGTTTAAAGTCCGATCCAGAGGGCAACATCTGAACTTCAGCCTGTAAGGGATGAGAACTATGTGACAGGATAGATTCAGCCTGTAGGGGATGAGAACTATGTGACAGGATAGATTCAGCCCTTCTTACCATCTGCTTCTGATAAAGTTCCTCCAGACCTTTCTGCTTAGAACCTGTGATGCAGCTGCTGACTGATTCACCTGGAAAGGGAGGTTTTTTGTTTTAGAGAAATGGACCACATTGACTTCGGCTGTTTAAAAGCCGTTTCATGCTGCTTGTGTTTAGCGCGGTCGGGGCACTGGGGACGGCTCGCATGTTCGCCGTGAACCACTTCCTCCCAGGAACTAGGTGTTCATGTCTAGGGAGTGTTTTAATCCAAACCACAATTTGTTTTTTACTAATCTTATCTAGTTGTTTTGGTGTCTAAACTGGACTTGTATGTCTGTTTGCATGTCTTTGTGTGTGTACGTGTATCTGTGTGTGTTTGTGTCTGTTTCTGCGTAATTCTGTGTGTCGGTTTGTGTGTGTTTTCTTCTGTGTGAGTGTTTGTGTCTGTTTCTGTCTGGCATCTTCAGAAACCTCCACCGTGTGTCTGCAGAACAGATGTGCTTCTATTAGACTTAAAAAAAAGCTGAGGAAGGGCTCAAACTTTCCTTTCCACACATGAACGTGACAGCAGGCTCCAGATGTCTGCCTATATGACCTAATATAGACATCTTAATCAATACCAAATCACCCTCACCCTCTTTCTCCCTGTACAGGTTGAAGATATCATGGCGAGTAAAGGTTTAACCTATTGTGAGTGCACCATTGAGATCGAGAATAAGTGCTCTGAATTCACCCTGTGTAACCCACAGTGAGTATATATTTAACTTTTAACCAATGTGTGTCTTTTACTTACAAGATCAGGCTGTTCTCATGAAACAATCTTACATATATCTCTGAAAATTAAAACTCTGTAATTCAAGTTAAATTTCAAGTTACTTTATTTGTCCCCCAATGGGGCAATTTGTGCAGTAGAGAGTATACTACAAATCACACTAAATCACACACCATACAGAGATTGCCTACCTTGCAGGCATAGTTAAAAACCAATAAAAAAAAAGTAAACCATCAAATAGTAAGTCAATAAGTTATCTTATTTTTTAGGAGTTTAAAGCGTGATCCAGATGGCAACATGTGAATTTCAGCCTGTAAGGGATATGATCTATGTGACAGGATAGAGTCAGCCCTTCTTACCATCTGCTTCTGATAAAGTTCCTTCAGGCCTTTCTGCTTAGAAATGGCAAATGCTGACCTTACTTCACCTGGAAAGGCAGTTTTTTTTGTTTTACAGTAATGGACCACATTGACTGCTGCTGTTTCATGCTGCTTGCGTTTAGCGTGGTCGGGGCGCTGGGGACAGCTCGCGTGTTTGCTGCAAACCACTTCCTCCCAGGAAATAGGTTAAATAGGCCCTATCATATCTAGGGCATGTTTGTATCCATACATGATTTGTTTTTCTGTGAATCTTATCTAGTCGTTTTGGTGTCTAAACTTAACTGGCGTCGCTGCATGACGCTCACTTTTTGTTGGCTAAGCAAGAAAATAGAGGAGACGCCGAAATAATCGCTGCAGTGTGTGGGCCGATGCGTACGCTCTGCACCCGGTATGAACGGACAGATTGGATAACATGGGCGCCGAAATGAAAATAGTTGCGCTACGCAGCTATACACGCCCGGTGTAGTTTCACTGCACGGTGCTCTGTACCCCACTCACAATCACCTTTTTTCCCAGCTAAATTTAACGTAAAGAAGCTAAACTAAACTGACATGTGACCGGCCACCTAATTTCGTAGAATATCAAAAGAATTGTGTGTAAATTTCCGTACGATATTTCTCACACCCCTTCATGAGAATTGGGAGCTTTGGAGCTGCTAACAGACATATATTTTCTCTTTTAGTAAAGCTAAGCTAACACTCCCCCCGCTGGTCCAGTCTTTGTGCTAATGCTGCGTTCCAGGCAACCCGTAACCCTTGTTTTCACAACCTTCTACCCATGAAAGTGCCCTGGAATGCCAGTCAAACCCGTTACTTACTACCTGTGAACTCGTACCAGATGGTTGTACACCCAGTTACAGTTTTTGACATCACACACACCAACAACAAAGGGGACCCCTGTTGATGCTGTACAGACGCTGGTGATTAACAGTGAGAAATGGAAATAAATAGACATAAATAGGCAACGTAAAGTAATTCTGCACATTGTAATCAAAACAATACACATACGATTGTGTACTACTACAGGTTATGTTAATTAAATGAAGCCCAAAATATGTCGCAGATTAGAAATCGCTAGTATCAGCTAGAGCTAGCTAACGTCAGTGTTAGGTAGCCGATAGCTAACGTCAACGGTAGGTAGCCACTAGCTAACTTTGTCGTGACTTTGCCTGGAATGCTACCAAGTCGTGAGTCGTGACTTGAAGTCTTAACTTACGGGCTAAAAATTGTCTGGATCGCAGCATCAGCTAGGTTAAACATGTCCTAGACTTATCTCTAGATGTTCTAGCTGGAACATGTCAAAGTGTTTCAGTGACTAACTCTGAGGTTCTTTTTCTTCTTGTGTCACCAGGGTGTACACTAAAAGTGGATTCTGTAAAATTCCAACACTTGGCCTGTCTGAATCTGGCACAGCTCAGTTCAACAATACTTCTTTCTCGGCACGTAGAGCTGTTGGAGTCTTCACTTACGATATCCACAATGAGTCCAAAGAGGAATTCCTTGGCCGTCAGGTTCTTTGTCCCTTTTTACTACATCATGAACTCTAACACGTATGCAGTGGGAGTCTTCGACAATAATAGAAAGTGTGATCGCAGCCTTTTTGAAGAGATGTGTAAAATCACTTACCCACAGTCAGGGTTTGTCAGAGGTAAAGCTAAAGACTCCCAAAGTCTTAATCACAAAGTTGAACAAGTTACCATCCGAGCCACCATGTCAGACAGTGCCACATCTGCCGTCAAGGTACAGGTGTGCATCAAATGAAATATGAAGCATCGCAGAACTCTTCAGACCTGATTTCTTTTTCTATTCTTCCCTGCACATTTAACCCTTGTGTTGTCTTCCCCATCGGCCATGCAAATTAAAAATTTAAACCGTAAGACGCTTTTCCCAGTGTCTTGTTTTTACCATGTTTTTGAAGCTTTTTCTGTAATTTGTCATTTTTCCGATGTTTTGTCACTTTTCCGGAGTTCTTTGTAGAATGTTTTTTTTTTTGATGCGCTTTTGACATTTTTGTCACTTTTTTCAACGTTCTTTTATCAATTCTTTACTTCAAATGTTATAAATGATTACATTTGGGGTTTCTTTCAACCAAATTGCCAAAAGAAAGGAACGTGGATGGTTCGCTACAACGCTCTCCACAAGTAAAATAAATGATCCGTTCACTACTTTTATTGAATTTGGGTTTTCTTTCAATTTCATAGAATTTGAAAAAAGAGAAAATATAAATTAACATTTAAAAGTGAAAACTAAAACGTCAAAGTGCAGCAAAAATCAATAAAAACTTTGTAAATAGTGACAAAGTTTTTTGAAAGAAGTGACAAAAACGACAAAGTGACAAACATCAGGAGAAGCGACAAAAGTGTCAAAAGACCAAAATGTTGGAAAAAAAGTTTGGATTTTAAATCTTGACCCAGAAAAACAAAGTTTCATGGTCGACAGACAACATAAGGGTTAATTTGATTAAAGTTTTTTTTTTTTTTTTTTTCTTGACATTAGTTTCTTTAAATATATTTGGATCTGTGTAGGTTTATTCATTTAATAACTGTGTGTATACTTCATATAATCACTCAGGTCTGAAAGAAAAAATTCTGAACTTTAACAACATGGTCAGATTTATTTCTTAAATACAAAATGTTGACAAATTAATCTACTGTGAGTGGAACAAAACTATGGAACCCAATGTGCTTTTTAAAAGTTAAAAGGTTATCGTTGTTTTTTTCAACCTGAACCTTATTATTCTTAGTGTCTGACGACATTATGGAAAGGATCCCTACAGAAATAGACCTTTTTGTTAAAGGGTTGATAGAATGCAAAACCGATTTTACCCTGTCATAGTTTAATAACGACAGTTTGGTGGGTAAATAGGACATACATAGAAGCTCAAAGTCCCATTGACACCCCTTTACTATGAAAATCTCATATTTTGAAACTGCCGCTGAAAACGGGCAAATCCCAACAAAGCTTGAAGTTGACGTCAACCTCCCAAAAACCAGAACCTTTGTCAGCCCATGGGTGTATTAAGAGAACGGTCACGCCCCAATATTTACATAGGCTACACAACTGACCTGAGATCAGGTAGTCTTCCGAATCTAGGTTGCGCAGATCTCTGCTATTCCATTACAAAATTCACTTCTGAAACTTTTTTATGCGAGAAATCAACTATGTAAAGCTGAAATATGGGCCGTTTTACAAAAATGGATGGCTAATTGCAAATTTTGTCCGACTGTGTGTCGGAGTTCAGCGCCGGTGCTGCCTGTGTTGCTGCCTCGCCGCCCAGCCTGCCTTCCTTCACAGACCCCGGCCTGCTCTGAGCTCGATTGAGCTCCGTTACGACTGGCAGCCCACAGCACTCCATACCCACGCAAAGTCCCAGGTTTTTGGCAAATGGACTACTAAACGCTGGTGCTCTGACAGAGCTCCAGGGCCTGCAGTTCCCCTCTTCCTAATGCCAGGTGTGTGTGAGTGGTCAGCAAGCTTGTTATGCCAGCAATCTCTTACCACAGGTTCCAGTTGATCTTATGTGTGTAATTATAATGTGTTGAGTTATTTAAACAAACGATCGGTGAAATACACGCCTCTTGTCCGCGAGTCTCATTGATAGAGCCTGCGGCTGGATGGAGCTATAGCTAGAGGAGGCTAGCTATAGCTAGCCTCTTCTTAGAATTCCTCTGGAATTCACAAAAATTCATTAACTTGAAATCAGACACAGTTGTTAGGTTTATAAAACATTTAGTTAGATATGTAAGTGGCGTGACGAAATTCAAACTGTAAATATACTCGAATTACAACCAAAAATGAAGCTAACTATCCGTGATTTGTAGCTACACATAGATAGGATTGAAGGGACAGTCCCAACTAACGAAACACCTAGCTAAACTTCACAAATATTAAACTTTAAATCGGACACCGTTGTAAGCTTTATAAGACATTTAGGTATATGTTGTATAGCTAAGTGGCGTGACATTGTGTGTAACATGTGGTAAGAGATTGCTGGTGTAACAAGCTCGCTCACCGCGCTCTCACTATCACACAACGGGCCATTTAGCTAGCAGGAAGAGGGGAGTTACAGGCCCTGGAGCTCTGTCAGGTCTGCCAGCCGTAACGGAGCTGACAGCAGGCCGGGGTCTGAAGGAAGGCTGGCCCGGGCGGCGAGGCAGCAGCACCGCTGCTGAAGTCCGACACACAGTCTTACCATATTTGCAATTAGCCATACATTTTCGTAAAACGGCCCATATTTGAGCTTTATATAGTTGATTTATCACATAAAAGTCTCAGAAGTGAATTTGGTAATGAAACATTGCAGTGTCTGGAATATGAGATTCTGTCGCTTCTCTAATGTGTGTGTATTGGGGATTCGCTCAACCAATCAGCGCGCATCTCTAATGTCTGCCTATGGCAATTCGCTCAACCAATCAGCGCGCAGCTCATCTAAATATTCACGAGCATACCATATTTGGAAGAAAAGCTCTTGTTACAAATAGGGCCAAAACACAGGGATGCATAAGGCCCAAAACAATATCAACCAGGCCATTTTCAGCCCAACCAATGTTACATATCCAATTAGGAGACCATAAGGAACAGTGTGAAATGCTCTATATAATCATTCTATCACCCCTTTTAAAGAGTAAGATACTTTTAGTTTAACATTAACAGTTGCTTGTTTACTGCCCTCCTATGGTCACAGTGGTGAACTGCAACACTACATTTAACTACTACATTCATTTAAGTTTAACATGCAGCAGCCCCAAAATGACCATCACCAAACCCACCAGACTCCATGTAAATAATCAGGACTTTTAGCGTGTATAGAGCCAGCATATCTCCACCAGACTCCATGTAAATCAGGAATTTTAGCGGGTATGGAGCCCGGCATATTCCCACCAGACTCCATGTTAATAATCAGGACTTTTAGCGTGTATAGAGCCAGCATATCTCCACATGTAAATGGATGAATTAAGGGTTTATTTCAACCAAACCAGAGTGGTGATTTTTGGAACAGTGGAAAGATGAACGAAGACGGCTTTTGGTAGTTTTATTTAGTTTCTGTCCACTTTGAATGAAGTGTGTTTTACGATGATAAAAGTACTGATTGTTTACATGGAGTCTGGTGGAGTTTGGTGATGGTGATTTCAGGGCTGTTTCATGTTAAACTAAAAGGATCTTACTCTTTAACTAAAAGGTCTATCTCTGTAGGGATCCTTTCCATAATGTTGTCAGACACTTAGAATAATAATCTGAGTCTGTCAGCAGCAAAAACAAAACTTTTAGTGGACGCTTACTGATGCTTTAACGTTACTAAAAGTGCTGTTTTTGCCACTGACAGACTCAGATTATTATTCCAAGTGTAAAAGCCGTCTTGGTTCGTCTTTCCACTGTTCCAACAATCACCACTCTGGTTTAATTCATCCATTTACATATGGAAATATTCTGGCTCTATACACGCTAAAAGTACTGATTATTACATTTATTAAATTTTTTTAAGTTTAATATTATTAAGCCACAGTAAATTAAACCTACGTGCAATCTGCCTGATTGTTGCATACAAACATAGGTGTAATTTTCGGGGGCTATACCCCCCCAACATTTCTGTTGCTTTTTCCGACATTTTTGCCGCTGATTTTTTTTTCCAGCGGTGGAGGACTTGTTGGACTGTGCAAACAGTGTCCTTCTTTCATTCCTTCAACCAGCTTCTAGAAAAGGGCGGCTCATATCCAAAAACCTGTTGATATCCAAGTCTTTGATCATGTGTAAAAGTAGCTGTGTTTCTCCTTCTTATCGGGTCTGCAGACTTGCAAACTGTTGGCTGGTTGGTTTGTTTACAGAAACCACAGAGCTGCCCATAAACCTGCGGTAAAATCTCCGATTGAGACGCATATTCTGAATGCGCTGTATACATGGCCAAACAATGCCTCTAAAACCAGAATAATACCGAAATATCACACGTCACCTTCGTGTTGTCTTCCCATTAGCCAGGAATTTGTTGTCCTTCCGGGTCAAAACTTGAAAATGAATTTTCTTTTTGCCACTTTTTTCAATGCATTTGACACTTAAAAGAAAAGTTTTTGTCACTTTTCTCAACACTTTTTTAAATTCATGGTCAACAAACCTCATTTATATGACAATATACCTAATTTACTACGTTGAAAAAAAATGAAATTATGAATTATTTTGACAGAGGATGTTGAGTGAATCAGACTGGTATTTGTCTAAGTTTAGTCAAAATACTGTTTTCTAACTATTTAATTTTTTTTCATCAAATGCTATTAAATTGAATAAAACACCCAAAATTCAATGAAAGTAATCATCAATTGTACCTGCGAAGAACATGCATGCATCCATGTTATTTTGGGTAATTTAGGTGTAAGAAACCCATATTTCTGATATTAGAAATACTTTAGAGAACAGGTCAAACTTTACCCTGGGACAACGTGAGGGTTAATCAGAAAATGCAATATTTGGAAAGGCCTTATTCTGAATATCCAACCGGAGTATTCTCTTTACATGACCTGCATCAAATCCAGAATATTGGTGTGCATGTTAAACGTACTCAACAGTTTAACTAAACGTGTATTCTTTTCTAAAAAAAAAACGACCAATATGTTTCACATCGATACAAAATACTGATGTCTTTTCTTCTTGTTTGCTTCAGTATTTCCTTCATCATTGCTGTAGTGTATGTTTCTGTGTGGAGACTCTTGAGGACGTCGGCCCCTGCTGACCGCATTTATTATTTGGGATAGACTGACCCAACACTGCTTTTGATTGGTTGACCCTGATTACTAAATGTCTGCAGCTGCTGATTCACTCACACCTGGTGTTATATATCGTTTCACCTCAAACCTTTCCTGTAACTTCCTGAAGGCTGCACGCCCCAAAACACACGGAGGGGATGTTTTTAATCTTATTTTACTGTCACTATGTGACAGATGTAATGAGAGTATTTTACCTTCTTTTTTAAAGATGAGTAGCCTGCTCCCGACCAGGCTAACAGCCTTTTCTGATCACCCAGCAGTGGTTTTACCCTTTTGTTATCAGCCTGGATTAAAATACAACAGGTGCATATTGCTGTTCATTTAAGTACTGTTATTATTTGAAGTTGTGACCATTAAATAATTATTCATGTGACCGTCATTGTTACTGTTATATTGCTGTATGAAGACTGCTGTTCACATATTGTTTTTAGAAGTTTGATAAATATATAATGGCAGTTGTTGAGATAATTAGAAAAGGCTGATAACATTTCAAATGTGTTTTAAAGGAAGTCTTATTACTAAGGGCAATACATACAATGCTGTACATTTCTATAGTTAACCAAGGCCCTTGAATTATTTTAGTTGATTAATTTTGTTTTAAATTCTTTAATAATAAGGATCATGTTTGTTCCTCTTCCATGTACATTGTATTTGGCATTCTTAGCACACAATTTGTGTTGTCCAGTAAACTGGGACTATAATTTGGGAGGATTGTACAATTTTAAGAACATATCGTAATTGTACAATCCTCCCAAACGATAGTCTTAGTTCACTGGACCAGTAACTATCTAGTGTTGTAGGCTACTTTACATTCAGGTAACAGGGAGAGGACACCTCAATGGTTTTTGACCTTATATTTTGCCTGGGGGGAAATAACTGATGAATATACTCTGTTCCATTCATGTTAACAGTGTGCATGGAATTTATCACTTAATTATCTTTATAGTTTATAGATTTTAGATTCCAATTGCTTCAGTGTCTTTATTTTCTATGTCCATATATATGAGGGAGCAAGGCATATAATATGTAGA
Organism: Perca flavescens; assembly: GCF_004354835.1. Classification (NCBI taxonomy): domain Eukaryota; kingdom Metazoa; phylum Chordata; class Actinopteri; order Perciformes; family Percidae; genus Perca; species Perca flavescens. The sequence goes on from NC_041345.1 coordinate 30,788,114, forward strand.
GAAGGAAACTCGTCCTCTATAAAAGAAATAAAAGAAATAAAACAAACGCTATAAAAAGTGTGGCAGATAATAGCGGACAGACTGAATGATAGTCTAAAAATATTCATTTATGAACTACAGCTCTTAACTGAAACCATTCAATGAGTCACTTATTTGCAAAAACGAACAGTTGCACACTTTGCATTAAAAGCGAGCAGTAGAAGTTAATATGACTTAGGACATTTATATTAGAGAGAGAGAGAGAGAGAGAGAAAGAAACAGAGTGAAAGATATTTACGCATCAATAAATTTCCCAAGTAACTATCTTCTGCTTACTTTTAAGCTTTTACAACTTAATTTGTGCAAATGATTAGTAGCCTAATTCTTGAATGGAATGATTACGACGGCTTCAATTCAGAGCCGTGGTCAGTTAATGTATATATTTAGGATACAATTACGCATTCAGTCGTTCCGTGATAGTCTGCCTCGCTCTCACTCTCTGTTTCATTACAGCGCCCGTGTTTCTTTTCTTTTTTACAAATAATGTGTTTCACGTCATCATACTTCCACAAGAAGCTGCTGCTCTCTCTGTATAAAGTATGTACAATGCGTATTCTCCATTTTGGCATCAGTGAATCTGTGATCGACCTCGCGGTCTTTTGAGGAAAGCCGTGGACGCGCATCTATCTGAATTAGTTCAGCCTGACTCGACCTATTCGCTCCTCCTCAGCCTAACTTGGCCTTCGTGAAACGCACCAAGCCAGGCAGCACAGATTAGACTAGGTCAAGCCTCGCTTCATCAGTTATCCTGGATTTATATATTCTGCTTTTGTGAAACAGGCCCCTGGACCCTATTCTCCTATGTTTGTGTGTGAGTGACTGATGGGAACAACAATCTTTGAAACTGGTCCAGTAATAAGTGTGAACGCTGTAACCGGTGTTAGGTCCCTGCTGGTTTCCAAACTAACTGGTTTCCGTATGTTGTGCTTACCGAACAGCTGCCGTTGTGGCCTGCCTCTGTCACTAGATTCCCTACGCTACTACTTTACACAGCCACCTACTAAGCTACACATTGTGATTGATCAGTATTTTTTAACAGTAACGATAACTTGTAGTCAAATATTGTCAAAATACACAATTGCTACCACCGAGTCACAGGAAAATAGTAATACACGACGCAGTCTGAATGCATGGTCTTAATGATTTACAGTCATTGTCTCTCCTTATTGTGTAGCCTATATGATATGAGATATAGAATACAGTATATCCCTCTGAATTTGCTAAAAAAAAGGCTTGTAATACAGTGTTACTTACTGATGTAAAGTTCTGAAATCAAAGTCCGACACAGCAAAGTAGCTATTGATATTCTTTAATGATCTCATTCATCTTATTATATTATATCTTATTATATCTTTAGTGATATGAGTTTCTCTCTGGGTTTAACCAAGTGGGCCCCTTGTGGACAACAAATGAATAAAAAATACACCAGCACATTACAACATGAGATCAACATCACTCCCATAGCCTTAAACATTACATGCCACTTCCAAAAACGCATTCATAACGAATACAATTGCAAGAAAGGCGAAAAAGAAAGTTGATCTGTATAGGCCTTAATTGCCTCGCAGTGATTGCCAACATCAAAGCTCGACAGAGCCCATAAAAAGGAAAACAATTGACTGCATTTACAGTATAGTGCTTTCTCACTTTACTCGAAGCGCTTTTACATAGTAACTCAAACACATTCTATCAGGGCCGGTGAGGCCAGGTAAGAGATTGTGGACCCAAAAGCAGACTCAGGCAGCTATATAGATTATGTAGGTATTAATGAAGAAACGCAGGAATAGGCAGCCAGGCAGAGTAACTAGGTATACAGCATAAACTCAAAAATAAAAAATAAAACACGGCAGAGGTAGCAGGCAGGGCTCAGTCCAATATTCAAAGTGGCAAAAACAGGCAGAGTTCGGTACACAGGTTTGGCAGGCAAAAACACAGGCAGTAGTACAGGCAGGGTTCAGTCAGATATCCAAAGTGGCATAAACGGGCAGAGTTCGGTACACAGATTGGCAGGCAAAAAGGGAAGGCAAGGTCCAAGTGAAGGTTTCCAAGAAGTTTAAGTCCAATATCCAAGTCCAAGAGTGGTCAAAAATGGTAAAGCCAATAGAACATGGGTATACGCCATCACAGTCATCTCTAATGAGTCGACAAGAAAGAACTTTCTTACAGTTTTTTCTTGTAACTTTAGAATGATGCCATGGATAAATGCATGGAATGTCACTAACATTCAACAGTGGTAAATCAAATGGAAATATTATTTTTGGACTACCAAAAAAGAGACCATACGCTACATGTTAAAAGAAAAACCAATTCTTTATGTAAAATGTATGTTAATAATTTCACTACAAATAGCCACTTGCTTTTGTGATTTCTGATAAAATGAAAGAGCCTCCAAAAGGAATGAATCATAGGGCGGCTGTGGCTCAGTGGTAGAGGGGTCACCTGTCAATCTGAAGGTTGGTGGTTTGATCCCTGGCCCTGCAGTCCCATGTTGAAGTGTCCTTGGGCAAGACACTGAACCCAGAGTTGTGCATGAGTGTATGAATGTGTGTCAATGGTTCCTGTACTATGTTAAAACGCTTTGAGTAGTCGTTAAGACTAGAAAAGAAGAAGAAAACATTGCAGTCGTCTATACAATTACTAGGATTGGGTATTAATTAACTCCAACATGAACTGTATAACTTTAGGACAATATAAATGCCTGCATGAGGCAAATTATTCAAAGTTTTTTTTTTTTTTATTGGATTGAAACTCCAACTGCTGTACTTTTTTCAAAATGGCTTCAGCCTCAACAGCTTCTTTACATTGCTTGGCAATGTCTATGAGCTTCCTCCCCTTGAGCTGTTGAACCAGTTGCTCATATTCCTCTGGTGCAGCACCAATTGCCATCTCAGCTATTGCTGATGTTTGGGTGATTGGGTTTCTGTCAACTCCATATTTTAGGAATGCATGTGCCATTGACTTTCCCTTTTGAAAGATTCCCAGCACGATCCGGTATCTTCGCGCCAATTCAAATGGTTCACCAACTAATACAAGCACACAATAACAATGACTATTACCTCACTTGAATAATAAATGGAAAACGCAATCAACTAAAAAGGTAGATCCTGGGATGTGGTAACGGTTATGTCCACCTCAGCCAACACGACACCGAAGGAAAAAAAAAAGAACAGACGAGCCCCCAAGTTGATAGATTGGATAGGTGTAAGAAGGCTGACCTACTTTTGGTGGGGAACTTTTATAATGTGAATGTGCCCTCCAGTCTTAAGAAGCAGGAGTTGAGAGAGCTCCTTTGCTCAGAGCTAACTGAAAGGGGGTTGTTTGGGGAGTTGGCTCCTTCAGAGGGAGTTCCGGGTGAACAGGCTGGTATTGTTGCCCCACTCCATGTAATGCCACCTGAAGGCCTTGTGGCTCAGGAAAACTTGACAACAGAAGAGCTGAGGCTTTTTTTTTTTTTTTTTTTTTTTTTATTATTATTATTATTAACATTGAAAGAAATTCAAGTGATTGTGTGATTTTTGCGAGGATCTGTACCAAACAAAGATTTTTTTCTTTAGTCTGTAGGAGAGGATTTGTAGGCCTGCAGCACCACAATACTTAAAGTGCTCATATTATGCTTATTTTCAGGTTCAGAATTGTATTTAGAGGTTGTACCAGAATATGTTTATGTGGTTTAATTTTCAGAAAACACCACATTTTTGTTGTACTGTACATTGCTGCAGCTCCTCTTTTCATCCAATGTGTTGAGCTCTCTTTTTAGCTACAGAGTCAGGCATCACACTTCTGTTCCCTCTTTGCTGGGAGTTGCACATGCGCATTAAGTACTGCTAGCTAGTCAGTTGCAGAGTATGAGGGCGTGCCACGCTAGCAACTAAGCAAGCATTATAACGTGTTACAAAATGACGCACATTCGTCACCGAAGTAAAGGCTGAAAAGCAAGTTTTTAATTTTCCTTAAATAAAAATGTAATTAATTGTATTACTGGTCTCTTTGTTATTGTAGCTTGTTTAACCCAAGATGTTCGGGTCTGTGGGACCCATTTTCAGTGTTTCCTAAAAGAGAAATTATGCCATTTATTAGTTCTTCTAACTCAAACTCATTGGCCTTGGCTCATTTTCTGTCAAGAACATAAACATAACTTATTTTCAATGACTTCACAAAATATGAAAACACAAGGGTTAAAGAACTGTATGGTGTTACTGTAAAATAAGCCCCAAAAATGTATTTGTTAGCCCATAATAATGGTTATTTCCCTTATGGGTAGACCAGCAGGGACCCATATCAGCCCATATGGGGCCCAGCTAGTGTGGGCCCCAGATGGGAGAAACCTGGGTTGCCCATGTGGGTTTTAGCTAGGTCCCATGTGAAGCCCACCTTCAGCCCATCTGGGCTTGCCCACATGGGGGCACCATGGAACCCCCGGCCAAAACTAACTGGGCCCCATCTAGGCTGCCCAGATGGGGCCCACTCACCAGCCCATATCCAACCCATATGGGCCCCACATGGGTGTGTTGATAGGGATGTTTGCTGGGTTGATGGATTTTGACTCAACGCATGAGTTGCACAAAATAGCCCAAAATGTATTAGACGGTTATTTACCAAGGAATAATTTGGAATTGAATGTAGCATCAGTTTCCAAAAGGTCACCAAAGTCTTGATGCAAATGACAGAGTTCTGCATGTATGCAGATGGCTTTCAGTATGTTGTTGCACAAAGTCATTTGCAATGAAACATACTTACGTTCCTCTGGCGTGAGTGAATTTGAAGGTTAACAGACAGGAGACTGGAGACTTGTGGACAAGGTGCGCGGTTGTGGACTCGGTGTTAAAATGGGGGATTGGGGAACCCTGAGACACCTCAAGGGGCTAGGCTGCAGCGCTGGAGGAGGCGTGGAGGCAGCAATCCATTTAGCTGGTATTGTCGGCTGGGGTTCCACACATTTTTTGTGCTGGTCAATGTTTATTTTCTCAAATACTCTACCTTCTGTTTGAAGGTCAGCACTTTTCCTATCAATGTTAACAATTGTGTACGGACCCAATAAATCACCTTCTAATTTGCCCCCCGCCCCCCCTTCTTTGCTCCTGGCGAATGTTTTTTTTCTTAATACCAGGTCCACACCACAAAGCAATCATCCTGGCCCAAAGGATGTTTTCTCTTCCACACCCTCTTGTCCTGCCAATATATTGGGCTCCACTTTGGGGTAGACATCTGAGAGTTTGGAAGTTAATAATACCTCCTCGATTCCAGCCAATGCATTGACTTCCTCGTCAGTTATCTGTAACATTGGTGGAGATAAATGAACACAAGTACAGATTATAGCAGATACCATAATTGCCAAAGTAGTTCTATGCTGCAGGAAATTGCCATTATACCTGCCATTTAACAGGCATCCCTTCCATACATGAGGTAATATGGGGAGTATTTTGTCGAGATTTGTTTTTTTGGTGCATAGACCAAATACGGTGGGCTTTAAATATTTGTCCCAGTCGCTTGGGTGGCCCTATACAATTTTTTTTCAAAGCCCTGATATTGGAAAATTAATACAATTATTCACCATAATTAGACAAAGTTATATCATATATAGAAATAAGTAAAAAACATGATTCTCACCCTTGAATGGTTCCATTAAGCCTTTCCACCATGCCATTGGTTTGTGGGGGTTATGGGGCACAGAGGCTTCTGGCAATGCCAAGCTTGGCACACATGTCCAGGTTGATCTGGCAGTGGAGTTTTTTTTCCCCCCAGTGATGTGATGAACAAGAATACAGTGATATCAAATGTCTCAGAATTTGACTTACTTTGTTAAATTCTTTGCCCTGGTCAGTGAGAATGCATTTGGGTGCACCGTATTTATAAAAGAAGTCAATTATGCACTCTGAAACTTCTTCAGCCGTCTTACTTTTCAGTGGATATACTTCGATCCATGTATCCTTTGTTGGAGCATTTTAATTTGCCAACCAGGTCCATTACAACAAGCTCAAATGGCTCAGAAACCTTAAATGCAAACCAAGTAGTAACATAAATAAGACTTCCATGTTAAACAAAATATTAAATGTAATGGAGGTCAGATTCACCTCTATAGGTTTGTACTGCATCTTTTCCTTTACATCTTATCCTTCCTCTTGACAGTCATCACACTGTGCGAGCTAACAAAGTAAAAACAATTGAGAACATTTGTGACATATGCAGTGTTTGGAGTAACGCAATTACAATTACCAAAATTTTAATGAGTTAGTTACTTGCATTACTCTCTTGTGAAAAATGAACGCTTGCAGACAAGAAGACAGATAGGCCTACTTTAGCTGCTTCTGATCTAACGTTGCAGGACCTTATTGTGGCGCAATGATACACCAATCGAACAATGAGCATTAAACCACAGCATGGCCGATGTGCAGATAGAGTGAGCTTTCTCTATGGTATGGACATTGTAAAATGATAATGAAGGAGGCAGTTTATCATTTAGTCTTCTTTACTCTGAACTCCCAATGCAAGTAACAAGTGAGCAGTGACACACACGTTTTGGGTGCTACAGTATAGGTCACAGTATATGCGCAGGCACATTTTAACTACCGTATTTATCACAGTATATGCAAAGGTTCATTCTAACTACCGTATATGACTGACATTACTTTTCGCTTGACAAAATTAAAGACAAAAATGTAGTGGTGAGTTGTCAGTTATGTGCAGGTGCAAAAAACCTATCCACATCTAAGAGTAGCAATTCAAATCTCATGAGCACATGTTGAAGCAACACGCTTCAACAAAGCTAGTAGTGAAAGAGCCCTGCCCTACGGATGCTGAAGGCGCCAAGCCATGCAAACAACCAAAGCCAGATTTTACACGGACTGCAGTGCAGCCAATAAGCCAGGCAGAGCTGAATAAATTGCTTGCTAGGTACACTGTAGGCCAATCACTTTTATTTCATTGGGCCAAATGTGGTTAAAAAAAAAAAAAAACTCTTAAATGACTGAGACAGTTATTTCTTTTCAAGTATTAAAAAGGGACTTTTGTACTACTGCTTGATTTGAAGGCCTGTTGCCCTGTTGATTAAAATAAATGTTTGTGTTTGACTGTTCAGTACTGTTCATATTTACATTTAAAAAGCAGACATAGAAGTAACTTAAGTTACTTTTCATTCAATTACTTTTAAAATAAGTAGTAACTGTAACTAAATACTAATTTTCAGTAACTTGCCCAACACTGGACATATGTAGCCTAAATATTTTCATAAGCTTCACAGAAACACTCACCCAATTTTGTGATGTCTACTTCAATCCCAGTAATATCGTTGCAGGATAGCGTGCATGGTTTTATCCAGCCCAATGAGCTCCAATGGACCTTTTTCACAGCAGACATGTTGACTTGTCATAGCAGGAAAAGCACAGCTGAAATTGATAACCTTAACGATGGTCCAGTTCCATCTAGTGTCCCAGTAAGCTATTTCAGTGAGTCAGCATGCACAATACCAGGGCCTCTCCTAAGTGGAACGCAGCCATCATTAATGGTTTTGAATACACCTGTGCTTTTCCTACTATGACATGTCAACATGTCTGCTGTGAAAAAGGTCTATGGCACTGGCATGAAACTCAACAAATATGTCATTGGCTTCCTGTGGAGTTAGAACCCCTTTTGCCACGTGATGCATTTGTTCATCCTGTGTCCTATGGCACTGGTAACATAACTCCCCGTCTAGGGATTACATTGCATAAATATTGAAATGGCAACATTTTAAAATTTAGTAATGCAATTGAAAACAGTGCTGTTGTCTGATTTGCCTTACTTCCTTATGAGTTGGTAACTCTCTGCCCTTCGTTTTATGACATAACGCTGCAATTTAGTGGCGTTACAAGGGCACGTCTGTCTCTGTTTGAAATCCAGAATTTTTTTAACTAGCCGAGCGTCCGTGCTTATAATTGTTTGCTAGGATACGATTATCACCTGCCATTCTCCTTCTCATTATATAGTCACTCTCCTGACAGATGTTGGTGATTTAATTGATTGATCCTCCTGACTACCAACTAAACATAATATAGGCTAGATAACGTGATTGTGGACATCAAAGGTAATATTCCGGCGCAAAACAAACCTAGGGGTTAATAACAGATGTGTACCCACTCGATCGTTCTCTGACATGTTTTTATGCTAATCGAATGTGTTTGCAGCTTGAAACAAGTTAGCGCAGACCGCTGATTAGCTTACAACGCTAGTATTTGGGGCACAGGGAAAGTAAAAACAAATCACTATTTATACCACTAAAAAGGCTCCCAATATCACCAAAATGGAGTCTGGTGGGTTTAGCGAACGCAATTTAGCTAAATAAGTACTTTAGTGAAGGTAAATACAAGCTGGACAATTGCCCTATTAACTGACATTGTAGCTTGTTTCTCTCTCTTAATACTAGACCAGGGGTCGGCAACCTTAGGCACGCGTGCCACCATGGGCACGCGGCACCTTAACCAATGGCACGCTGGCAATATGTGTGCAAGAGAGTTATTGATGTGTTGAAATCATGGTTGAAATGCTGAAGCACTCTCTCATCCGCATGCCAAATTACAACGTCCACAGTTGCCGACCTCATAGGTGCCGATACCGTGGGTGCTCCGGAGCTTGAGCAACCACGAGAAATACTGAGCACCCACGTGTGCCAGACTGCCAGTTCATTTTTATATTAATTTAATATTAAACATTGCAGGTGGTGCTAAGTGGAGCGTCTGTCATAGTGTGATTGGTCATGTCGGTGGCATTGATTTATAATTTCCCACGAAGCTGATTAAACTTCTCATCTCCAATCCTATCTGTGAGAAGTGGCGCTGTCCTGAGTTGAAAGCTAGCTTACTTTACGGCGTGTGTTCGTGTCGGCCGCTGTCCATTTCCTAAGGTTCTGAAATGCAAACATTGTTGACTACTTTTTTTTTTTTTTAAACTTAAACTGTGTGTGTGAGCACCCACTGAGGAAAACATAAATTGGCACCTGTGCGCGACCTGTTATTTACGGTAGTTTGATTGACTCATATCTCTGACTGGGAACAATACAAAGAGGATTACCAACGGCCGCTGGGGCAGATGAACTAACGCTAGTCTTGTTACTGTAAGGAGGCTACAATTAAACCTTCGTGAGTTAAAAGTCAATACTTATCAATGCACTCACCTGTGTAGACCGGCATCAACATGTAGAAAGCGATAATTCAATCTGCTCTGTCTGCTCAGTCCACTCTTGTCCACCGCACTGTTTTACGCAAACACAGCTACTCTAGTCTGCAAATAGCTAATTTTTACAAAACGAGCTAAAAGAAAAGCTGTCGGTTTGTAGTCTATTTTTCTTAGTTTGCAGGGAATCTTGACATTTGGACAAATTCTTATAAACTTAAGCTGTCTGAAGAAACCATCCTCTCCGCTGGAGCGGTAAATATGGATGCATTATTAGACCAAAACAAATACATGTGGCTACTTAATATGCACGTGAATGACGCAATCGTTATGTTCTTCATTCTTGATAATGATGCTGGTTGTGTTATTATTTTGCCACAGCATCGTTTCATTGAAAATGAGGCATACAGGACCTGCTTATCAGTCCATTCATCATTAAAGCTGGGCTTTTCCACAACTTTTCGCTTCAGGCTCTTTGACAGTGATATTTTTGTCAGCCCATTTTCCACCAATCAGGACTGCATACTAAAACCATGTTTCCATAATAATAATATACAATAATAATAATAATAATAATTACAAGGTCCTGATTATTACAGATTCCCTGGATATTACATTTTGATGTGATGCATAAAAAAAATTAATATTAACATGGCACACTAATAAACAAGACATTTTGAAAAGGGCACTTCATATCAAAAAGGTTGCCGACCCCTGTACTAGACCGATGTCAAAGATTGTTGTTCCCATCAGTCACTTAGACACAGAAACATGGAGAACATAGGGTCCAGGTTGAAAAAAATAACAGAAGTTACCCTTTAATTGACAGCAAAAGAAAATCCAAATCACAGATTAGGAGTGTGCACAAGTCTAAATATGTGATTTCATAATCAAACAACAGAAACCAATTGACGTTTTAGAGGCACAACATTTTCACTGAACATTTATTCTGCCTAAAAAAAAAAAAAAAAAAAAAAAAAAAAAGAAAAATCCCAAGATGTTTCACATCGATACAAAATACTGATAATCTGACAGAAAAGACTGACACACACATTCACACTGTGACCGGTTCATTTCCCATCATGCCTCACTGAAGGTCTCCAGAAACCTGAATCTTCTCAAGACAAAAAAAAAGTTTAAACTTTTCTAACACGCACACACAAATAAATAAATAATATATATTATTCTATGTTTAGGTTATTGCAGAAACCAGTCTTCTCTGAAGCGGGAACGTTTATTTTGAAAACACTTTGAGCAGTTGTGACTTGTGACAACACAGCTGGGACGAAATGTGTAGTCTCTAGATGTGTCCAGCTGTTTGCGGTCTCTCGTAGATTATATAAATCAACAAATATGGAGGCGTGGATGATGTCAGAGCGACGGCGTAGCTGCCTATAAACTGCTTCCTGTCCCATTCAGAGAAAAAAAACGTAAGTGCATCAAAGGGTCATTTAGTTTTTGTTTTTTTCTACCTGGATCCTATTCTCCTATGTTTTTGTGTGTAAGTGACTGACAGGAACAACAGTCTTTGAAATTGGTCCAGTATTATGTAACCCTATAAGGGCAAACATTGCCGCTGACAGGCTCAGATTGATATTCTAAATATCTGACAACATTATGGAAAGGATCCCTACAGAGGTAGGCCTTTAAAAACCTCTTTAAGACAGCTCTGAAGTCGCTAGCACCAAACTCCATTTAAATATTCATTACTTTAAGCGTGTATACAGCAAACATATTCTCACATATACATCTGTAAACTATGTGTTTATTTCAACCACAACTAGAGTTGTGATAGTTGGAAAAGTGGAAAGACGACCCAAAAACGGATTTTCATAGTTTTATTTTGTTTCTGTCCACTTTGAGTTAAGTGTATTTTAAGATGCTAAAATGACTGTTTATTTACATGGAGTCTGGTGGGTTTAGCAAACGCAATTTCGTGGATGTTTTGATGTTTAAAAAAGGGATCTTACTCTTTAACAGAAAGGTCGACCTCTTTAGAAATCCTTTCCATAATGTTGTCAGACACTTAGAATATTAATCTGAGTCTGTCAGTGGCAAAACAAGCACTTTAGTGAAGGTAAATACAAGCTGGACAATTGTCCTATTAACTTACATTGTAGCTTGTTTCTCTCGCTTAATACTGGACCAATATAGTCAGTCACTTAGACACAAAAACATAGGAAATAGGGTCCAGGTTGAAAAAAAATGGAAGTTACCCTTTAAAGACTGTCAGCGGGAATGTAAATTAGTTTTATTCTATGTATCGTTTATTCTGAGCGGTGTGTCTTGCGTGGACTTCCTGCCGCTCTCTCTCCCTTTCTTAAAAACGGACCAATCAGGCGTTGGCCACGAAGCACATGTCCCTCTTGATGTGTATCTGCAGGCTGCCGGCGCTGGTGAAGGTCCTGGAGCAGCGCACGCAGCGGTACGGCTTCTCCCCCGAGTGCGTGCGCTTGTGCTTCTTCATGGTGTCGCCGTCGCTGAACGTGCGGCAGCAGTGCGGGCAGCTGTACGGCCGCTCCCCCGTGTGGATGCGCAGGTGGCGCCGCAAGTTCCCCCTCTGGCTGAAGCTCTTGGAGCAGAAGGTGCAGCGGTGCGGCCGCTCGCCCGTGTGCGTGCGCAGGTGGCGCCGAAGGTCGGCCGACTGCGCGAAGGACTTGCAGCACCAGTCGCAGGCGTACGTCTTCCTCTTCTGCTCCAGGTGGAGGCGGAGGCTGCCGGCGTGGCCGAACGCCTCGCCGCAGCGCGGGCAGCGGTGCACCAGTTCGGGGACGTAACCGGCCACCGCGGCGGCGGCGGCGTCCGCCGGCACTATCTCCTGAGGGGGCTTACTGTTTCGGCGAGCTTCGTGGCGATCTGCGCGCACCACCACCGTCCTGTTTCGGACGCTCGGCTGCGTCTGCGTGGCGCCAGGCGCTGTCAGAGAGTCCGTGCCGCTGTCGCGTTCGCTCACTATGTATTCCTCGGGTTCGCTTTTGACGAGGGCGGCGGGAGCCGGCGCCCGGGGCTCCTCGCTGAGCGCGGGAACTTTAATGTGGATTTTAGGTGCCGAGGCGCAGGGAGGATTCAGGGAGGAGTGAGAAGGAAGAGGCGACGCGTTCCCGAACGCCTCGGCCGGAGCGTCCGGCTTCAGAGCGGGCTCCCAGGCCTCGGCGGGCTTCTGGTCCCCCGGCAGGAGCAGCGGCGCCGGGGAGACGTCCCTCTGGGGCGCCAGCAGCTGCAGAGAAATGGCCGGCTGGGCTGCGCTGGCTGCTGGGTGCCTGGGCTGGTTCAGGGTGGAGTCCGGCTCCTCGGGGCAGGGCCTTGGCTCCGGGTCGCAGGGCCCAAGCTCCGGAGACGCCAAGCCGAGACTGGACTGGGTTGACCCTGGAACAACAGAGGATAACACGAGTTGTTCAAAAGGTCAACATTAAGTTCTTGCATGGTCCATGATCGCCCCCCTTGTGGACAAATAAAAATAAACTTTTTCTGTAAGTTTCGTTCCTGCACCGCTATGTAGAGTTAAAGCCCATGTTGCAGGTTAACCACCATTGTTGATTAATAGGTACATATAGCACTTAATATATGTATAGCATTGTTAAAAATAGTCCAAATAGTGTTAAAGGCCAGTTTTTGGTATTAGTGTTTTTTTTTTTTTTTTTAAGCAATTCGCGTCGCAATGATGCCACGTTGGGGAGACGTGCATCAGCCTGGTACTAGAACTATGGTGACTGACTGGGATGAGGAAGAGGAGTTTTTACTTGTCAGTGAATAGCACCGAATGAAAGTCAATGTTTTCTCTACATCTAGTGACAGTGATCATGTCATTAGTTCAGATAAGTACCGGTAAACTTATCTAGAAAATACAAGGCACCATGCTAGCTATGGGCTAACTTGCCAGTCCCACCTGTGTAAACACATATTGATTAGATATCCCACGTTTTGATGGTAGCCTACTAGCTCCAGCCTACTAGCTCCAGTAACAACATATTTGCCTAGTGTTTATTTATTACTTGGACGGGGATGCTGTTCAGCTTTTCACAAGTTTAGACAGCTAGCTAACGCAAAGCCGACGTTTCGCTAACGTTAGCGCAACAGTGTTGCGGTTTCATGTAAATGAATAGAGGAGAATTACGTAATTATTATGACAATTAAAGTATGTTATTTCTGCTTTTCATCATGTTACAGAAACCACACGTCAGTTCACAGACCTGAATTCTGAGTGGCTTGCATTGTGTGTGGATGGTAATTAATGAAGCACCATTTGAGGATATCTCCTTCTTCTCCAGTTCTTACCGGACTATCTGTGGCGACTGCAAATGCATTCAAGCAACTACACCTAAGAATTCTTCATCAAATAGGAGGCCCTAAGCTTCGGCTTATTTAACCAACACCTTCTTCATCACAGGAGTCAATACGGCACACAACGTTTTGTTTTTCTGGGTCAAAATTTATAATTCAAACTTATTTTTAACGTTTTGGTCTCCTTTTATGTTTTTGTCTCCTTTTCTGATATTTTTGTTGTTAAAGAGTAAGATCCTTTTAGTTTAATATGAAACAGCCCCAAAATCACCATCGCCAAACTCCACCAGACTCCATGTAAATAATCAGGACTTTTATCATCGTAAACACACTTCATTCAAAGTGGACAGAAACTAAATAAAACTACCAAAAGCCGTCTTGGTTCATCTTTCCACTGTTCAAACAATCACCACTCTGGTTTGGTTGAAATAAACCTTTAATTCACCCATTTACATGTGGAGATATGCTGGCTCTATACACGCTAAAAGTCCTGATTATTTACATGGAGTCTGGTGGGTTTTGATGCTGGTGATTTCGGGAGTTTCCTCAGTCCCTCTGTCTCTTTCTCGGGGAAATGAAGCTGCCTTCTTGTGCGGTCACTGTTGACTGAAAATGAATTAGGCCTACTGGTAAAACATTTAAAAAATATATTTCAGAAAAGCTTATTTTTGTGTCCATTTCATACAGTAGTTAGTGCTGACCAGCCGTGAATAATAACGTAAATGTGTACGGAAATCCCGTTTAATGCAAACACGAATGTCAGCTGTCAGCTAATGGAAGTTTAATAAAGTAAGTTTGTAAGCCAGCAGCACCTTTTTTGTTTTACGTTTAACATAAACCACATATACATGTTATTTCAACTGGTCATTTTACAATAAATTTCAATGGTTAAATCGGCATATTGGTAGATAACCGTCGCTTTTCACTTTTAGTAGTTAACAATATTGTCGGAACCGCAGCTAAAGCTCGAAGGGAAAAGCGGAAGTAAAACACAAACTGCTAGGAAAACTCACATTTGTCATAACATTTCGACCGAGTGTGTAAACGTCACAGCTGCCGAATTTAAAACCAGCTCCTTATCTACACGTGCATACGTTAAAGTCCCTGTTTTAGCCAGGGATTTAACCTTAATTTGCTTTGAAAAGATTAAACTGACATATTTCCCAGCACAGTTTGGACCGTTATTCTCTCACATGTCCCCCTCAGAGCTAGCAGACTTAGCTTGGCCCTTACTCAGCCACTCCGTCTCGGCCTCCAGCAGCAGGATGTCCCGCAGCTGGCTCCGTAGGCTTTCGTTCTCCCGCTTGGTCCTCGCGGTCTCCTCCCGGTACTCAGTCACCGTGTCCTCCACCACGCCCAGAATCTCCTTCACCACCACCGTCAGCCGCTCCGTCAGGTAGGCGTTCAGTAGCTCCAGTTTGGTCATTTTGGAACCATAAACAGCGGCGGCTGCGTCCACACCGGAAACAGAACAGGACAACAAACATAACGGGCTTCTTTCAGAATAAAAGTCTAAATTTACACAAAAAAAATTGATCAATTCATCCATTATTCGATAGATAGAAAAAAATCACCTGCAACTGTTTAGATAATAAATTAATCATTTTTGTTTTTGTTTATTTGATAGGGGCCATGCATATTTATGAACACTGTTGTATAAAAAACACCATGTAAATAAGCCAGAATTAGTAAAAATAACTACTTTTCATCTGCAATCCATAGGTAATTTTTTTTACACATGTATGTATGTATATGGCCTACATGTAAAAAAAAATTTGGTTGGAATTTTTTAAAAAGCGACAAAAATATCTAAGAAATTGTCAGAAAAATCTTAAAAAGATACAAAAATACGTAGGAAGCGCCAGAGACTTTTTTAAAAAAAAATGCCACTGTTTTCTAATGTTGTGTAGACCAATTGATAGAACAAAGTGACAAAAACCTCAAATTGTCAAAAAAAAAAGTCAAAAGACGGCAAATATCACAAAAGACACGAAAAACTTTGGAAAAAAAGACCACAAAAAAGTCCAAAAGAAGCAACAAAAATTTGAAGAAAAAAAAAAACTCCAGAAAGGCGTCAAAAGTAGAAAAATTTCCCCAAAAAAACCCTTGAAAAAAGCGTCAGTAAACATTGAAAAACGAGTTGAAATTGGTCTTTGAAATTGGTCATGAATTGACTAGCGGCTCTAGTTAAAAAAATTTGTACATTTAGACTTTTATTCTGAAAAGAAAACCGTTTCTGCCGCTGACAGACAACATTATGGAAAGGATCCCTACAGAGATAGTCTTTTTGTTAAAGAGGAAGATCCTTTTAGTTTAACATCACCAAAAAAATCCCCATTACCAAACTCCACCAGGCTCCATATAAATTATCACTACTTTTTGCATCGTAAAACACACTTCATTCAAAGTGGACAGAAACTAGATAAAACTACCAAAAGCCATCTTGGTTCATCTTTTCACTGTTCCAACAATCACCACTCTGGTTTGGTTGAAATAAAATAAAATAAATTCACCCATTTACATGTGGAGATATGCTGGCTCTATACACACTAAAAGTCCTGATTATTTACATGGATCTGGTGGAAATATGCTGGCTCTATACACTCTAAAAGTCCTGATTATTTACATGGAGTCTGGTGGAAATATGCTGGCTCTATACACGCTAAAAATCCTGATTATTTACATGGAGTCTGGTGGATTTGGTGAAGGTGATTTTGGGGCTGTTTCATGTTAAACTAAAAGGATCTTACTCTTTAAATGAAAGGTCTATCTCTGTAGGGATCCTTTCCATAATGTTGTCAGACAGAATAATGTTAGAATAATAATCTGAGTCTGTCAGCGGCAACAACATAACTTTTAGTGGAGGCTAACTGATGTTGAACGCTAGTCCTATGAGAGGGTTACAAAGATTTTTGTTCACATCAGTCACTTGGTCACCATTACATGGGGAAATGTTGAAAAAAATTGCAGTTGCAGTTCACCACTGTGACCACAGGAGGGCAGTGAACAAGCAACGTTTCAAAATAAAACCATTCAATTAAACATATTCTGTACAAATTATATAATTATTAGGGGTCAAAATATATAATCAACGTTAGCATTTATTGGAAGCCATTTTATGATGCAAAGGTTGATATGGTTGCATAAACACATGAAGCTGAACATGATGATTTAAGGCTGTGAATAATAATGATACACTCAGTGTTCCCAGGGACGAGTGTGTTGTTGTAGACTGGTGCATTGTTGGATTGTGCTCCATCAGCAGAATCCCCGCAGCAGCGTGGAGGGACAGGATTATCTGCAAGCAAGTTAACCGCGGTCAACCAAGGCGCAGGACAGGAAAATCTCTGGCTGGGTTTCTTTCCAAAATAAGAGCACGACTGTCACGCACCCCGGTCTCAATTCAATTCAATTCAATTCAATTTTATTTATAGTATCAAATCATAACAAGAGTTATCTCGAGACACTTTACAGAGTAGGTCTAGACCACACTAATTTACAAAGCCCCAACAATTCCAACAATTACAGTAATTCCCTCAAGAGCAAGCAGTGCGACAGTGGCGAGGAAAAACTCCCTCTTGGGAAGAAACCTTGGACAGACCCAGGCTCTTGGTAGGCGGTGTCTGACGGGCCGGTTGGGGATATGATGAACAGTGGCGATAATAGTCAAATTAATAATGGAACAGTGACTTCAAATGGTAGTCGTAGTAGTTCATGTCATATCAGGGCGCTGCAGGGCGTTGGCCCAGCAGAGCATGGATGGTCGTAGCAGGTAGCAGCAGGGTTCACCAGGACGCAGCAAGTCATTGCAGGGCACCGCAGAGCGTAGCAGGGAGTGCAGCAGGAAATACGCTGGGTGAAAAAACATAAGGACTCTGGGGAGTAAACTCCCCAAAAACTAGGATTAGTAACAAGCATTTCTGCAACGGGATGCACACAAATGGTAAAAGAAAAGGGAGAGGAGAGAGCAGCTCTGTGTGTCAAAGGAAGGAAGTCCCCCGGCAGTCTAGAACTATAACAGCGTAACTAAGAGAGACAGGACATAAGGAGAGGTAGCCTGTTCGGGCTTTGAACTCTCCCGATGCCGGATTGGGCTTGGCTGGCCTGCCTCCCTCTACTTTTGTTATATATTATTAATCTAACAATTTTGAAGAGAAGCAGGTGGGCCAGTTAGGTGGAACACTGCAACTCCTCACTCCCTAACTATAAGCTTTATCAAATAGGAGAGTTTTAAGTTCATTCTTGAATGTGGTGACAGTTTCTGCCCCCCGAACCCAGATTGGGAGCTGGTTCCAAAGGAGAGGAGCCTGATAACTAAACTCACGGCAGTTCGTGTAAATGTCCACGTTATTCTTAATCTATTGATACGTGTTCACGGAGACGTTTTTTACGTGTAAATGTCACGTTATTTTCTCGGGGAAAGGACGCTGGGAGGCGGCCGAAAAGGTCGCTCCATAAGCCGTGAGGCGCCCGCGAGGCGGCCCGCTGGGGATCCACTGGATGAGGCGGCCGAAAAGGACGCTCGAAAAGGCGGCCCGCTGGGAACGCGCCACAATAACGGGATGGCGGAGGTTGGTTTTAGGAAAAAACTTACGACGCCATCCCCGGGAAACAAAGCTCCACATGCGGGATGCGATCCCCGCTCGCCCAGGTGAAAGTCCTGTGTTGTTTGACCCATCCACCACCCCGACCAACTTCCCTACGCGGATTTTCGGCTTTTTATATTACTCCCTACCATTTTCGTGCTGTGGCCACAAAATATGCTTCCCATTGAAATACATTACTTCACATTTTCGTGTTGTCCGCCATGTAAAAACCGACAAAAACGTCTCCGTGAACACGTATCAATAGATTACAATAACGTCACATTTACACGAACTTCCATGAGACCTGGTTGTGTCACGACACACGCTCACTCCGGACTCGTAAAATACGGACGCGTGGGCAGTAGGGGTGTAAGAAACAATCGATACACTTGAATATCGCGATATTTTATTTCGCAATACTGTATCGATTTTCAACAAGGCAATATCAATTTGTTTTTCAATAAAAAAATTAATCTAATTTAAATTTTGTTTTTTAAATATTGATGTAAGACAGTGGTTCACGTTTATGTTGTGTTTAAACCCCATACTGCTAGATAGCTATGCTGAGACACACCACTAGTGTCCTCGCCTAACAGTGCCTAGCAGTGTCTAGCAGTGCCTAACAGGGCCTAACAGGGCCTAATAGTGCCTGACTTTTTGCTAGAAGCTAACAATGTAACTATGGCTGAACTTTGGCCTACTTTAGCATATAAACATTAGCTCACTAAGAACCTGGGAACCACAATCCCAAACTGGCAGTTGGATTTTCTGTGTAGTGAATTGTTTACCTAAAGTAATCTTCTTTGACTTTTATGAACATCATGTCTTTTTTTAAATATTAGTTTTTCTAAAATTATACTTTAAAAAAAAAATCCCAATATATCGCCTAATGCACAGTAGCTCATGTATCGTGATACGTATCGTATCGCCAGATTCTTGCCAGTACACAGCCCTAGTGGGCAGTGGCTGTAAAAGTCAAGTCCCTTTGAGTCGTCCGTCTCACATCTAATAGTCTTGACCATCAATGTAGGCGTGCAACTCAAGTCCCCCACCTCTGGCACATATAGTTTGAAATCTACACCCTGCTAAAGGCTTTTATTTTGAAATCTTTTAAACAGGCACTTCTTTTAGCTTTACACTGGTGGAAGATGGAGATGAAAGAAGAAGCTACTGTACCACACACACACACACACACACACACACACACACACACACACACACCCCTCCCTTTCCTTTCACCTCTTGCAGAGGAACAGGCAGAAAGCTGCAGCAACGTCCCACTCCTCTCTGCATCACCACAGATCTGCACAACGGCAACAATCAATAAAAACTCTAAAGAGCTTCTTTTTTCCCCCCACATTTTTTAAACCAGAATCTTGTGTCAGATTTTTCTTTGTGGTTCTTCTCCCCCCCACCACCCCCCCACCCAGCTCTGTGTCTGGATCTTTTTCCTCCGGCAGCAGAGACACGATGAACATCAGCCTGCAGCTCCCTGTAGACTAGCCCAGGTAAGACTAAATCCTCTCTTTTTTCTCCCTCATTTGTGTGTAGAAAACATGTGGCGTGCCGGCCGGCCGCCCACACACCTCCATCTGGATCTTTCCACGTTTCCTTCCCTCTGATGGCTGGTGCATTTGTACATGATGTCAGTGTTTAATTATGTATTATATCTGGCTGGAGTCAATGTTGCTTTCAACGCTTTCACATCCCGGTTCTCCCTGCTCTGCAGCTTCACCCCCCAAAAAAGTGATTTTTACTCTTATGTTTTTCTGTTCTTGTGTCGTATAAGTATGTTAAATGCCGGCTCCGTTTTCTAGGAAGAGAATTCTAAGATCACTGCTGAGCTTCTCTTAATATTCATGTCATGTCCGCCCCCCCCTACATGCCGGGAAAAAAATGGGAGTATATGAACAGAAATCATCAGAAAATACTGATGATTTTCAGCAACAAATGCCTTGTTATTTTCTGACAGAAAGATATAGAAGATATCACAGCAGTGAAAGCTCCCATTGGAGAGGCTTTAAGCAGAAGATGAATGGTTGTGTCCCCCCCAGGATTAATGACTTAATAGAGGATTCATTTTGTGTCTTGGTTCAAAACTACATCATGTCTGAAGAGAATCAGGTGTTCAAATTGTCCAAAAATATGAATACAGATGTTTTTTTAGACGCCAACAGAAAGATGAATGATCTGACTTCATCATCAAAGGAGATGAAATGTCGGTTTGATTTTGGGTTTTAGTGTTGGTGAAGCTTCAGTAAACGTGGCTGCCTTCACATTCTGCGCTGTAGTCACACAGAGAGAGAGAGAGAGAGAGAGAGAGAGAGAGAGTGTGTCCGTGTGTTTGTCTCTGTGTGTGTGTTTGTCTCTGTGTGTGTGTCTCTGTGTGTGTTTCTCTGTGTGTGTGTGTGTTTCTCTGTGTGTGTGTTTGTGTGTGTGTGTGTTTGTGTGTGTGTGTGTGTGTGTGTGTGTGTGTGGCTGTGTCTGTGTGTGTTTGTCTCTGTGTGTGAGTGTGTGTGTCTCTGTGTGTGTGTGTGTGTGTGTGTGTCTGTGTCTGTGTCTCTGTGTGTGTGTGTGTCTCTGGGTGTGTTTGTCTCTGTGTGTGTGTTTCTCTGTCTGTGTGTGTGTGTGTCTGTGTGTGTGTATGTGTGTGTCTGTCTGTGTGTGTGTGTTTCTGTGTGTGTGTGTGTGTGTGTGTGTGTGTGTCTCTTTATGTGTAAGTGTGTCTCTGTGTGTGTGCTTCTTGTGTGTGTGTGTGTGTGTGTGTGTCTCTGTATGTGTGTGTCTCTTTGTGTGTGGGTGTGTGTCTCTGTGTTTGTGCGTGTGTGGTTCTCTGTGTGTCTCTGTGTGTGTGTGTGTGTAGGTGTCTCTGTGTGTTTGTGTGTGTCTGTGTGTGTGTGTGTGTGTGTGTGTGTGTGTGTTTGTGTGTGTGTGTGTCTCTGTGTGTGTGTTTGTGTGTGTGTCAGTCTGCAGGATGAAGATCTGCACTGTGGACACAAAATAGACAAGAGATTAATTTAGCTTTTTTAAAGCCTTTGATTTGATAATGATGATGTATTGGTACTAACGTTGAGGATTGGACAGAGCAAACATTGTGAAGGTGTCCCGTTGGGCTCTGGGTAACTGTGACAAACATTTCATTAGAAAACCAAACAGCAGCAGTGGTGTGTGTTCACAAACAGTGACTAAGTCCCACTTTGTGGCAGATGAGAGGACCTGAAGTCTGACTGGACTCACTAATCAGACTTTAAAATTATATTTTCTTTAACCTTTAGCACATTGCAAATGCATCTTCAACGCAGGACTTTCATACAAAATGCGCGTTCGTGTTTCGATACGGCTATATATCGTTGTCCTACACTGGCGCCAACTCTGGATACTTGGCTACTTCACGGCTCCTCGAGGTGGCGCTCAACACACGGAGGGAAACTTGAACAGAAGTTAACGAGCTGAGGAGGGAGAGGCCAACACATTCACAGTCCCAGCGCGTCAAAAAGCAACGCTTGGTCAGGTGTCTTTGGCGTTTGTTATTGACGCAAAAAGGCATATTTAGATGTGCTTGGTCGGACTATTGATGTCACTTTTTGAGAAACTACTTTCTACTGTTGTCTTTCTTCATACTACTCTCTTGTTGTCTCTCTACATACTACTCTCTACTGTCGTCTCTCTAAATACTACTCTCTACTGTCGTCTCTCTACATACTACTCTCTACTGTCGTCTCTCTAAATACTACTCTCTACTGTCGTCTCTCTACATACTACTCTCTACTGCTGTCTCTCTACATACTACTCTCTACTGTCGTCTCTCTTCATACTACTCTACTGTTGTCTCTCTACATACTACTCTCTACTGCTGTCTCTCTTAATACTACTCTCTACTGTCGTCTCTCTACATACTACTCTCTACTGTTGTCTCTCTAAATACTACTCTCTACTGTCGTCTCTCTACATACTACTCTCTAGTGTTGTCTCTCTATACTCTCTACTGTTGTCTCTCTATATACTACTCTCTACTGTTGTCTCTCTACATACTACTCTCTACTATCGTCTCTCTTCATACTACTCTACTGTTGTCTCTCTACATACTACTCTCTACTGCTGTCTCTCTTAATACTACTCTCTACTGTCGTCTCTCTACATACTACTCTCTACTGTTGTCTCTCTATACTCTCTACTGTTGTCTCTCTATATACTACTCTCTAGTGTTGTCTCTCTATATACTACTCTCTACTGTTGTCTCTCTACATACTACTCTCTACTGTTGTCTCTCTACATACTACTCTCTACTGTTGTCTTTCTACAAACTACTCTCTACTGACATACTACTCTCTACTATTGTCTCTCTACATACTACTCTCTACTATTGTCTCTCTACATACTACTCTCTACTGTTGTCTCTCTACATACTACTCTCTACTGCTGTCTCTCTATATACTACTCTCTACTGTTGTCTCTCTACATACTACTCTCTACTGTTGTCTCTCTATATACTACTCTCTACTGCTGTCTCTCTATATACTACTCTCTACTGTTGTCTCTCTACATACTACTCTCTACTGTTGTCTCTCTATATACTACTCTCTACTGCTGTCTCTCTACATACTACTCTCTACTGTTGTCTCTCTACATACTACTCTCTACTGTTGTCTCTCTACAAAGTACTCTCTACCTTTGTCTCTCTTAAAGGTACTCTAAGCGATGTCATGCGTTTTTTTAGGCTACAACATTTTTTGTCACATACAGCAAACCCCTGAACACACTATAAAAAACATTTCCTCACTATCTGCTAGCTGCCTGTCCCCTGAACACACTGTAAAAAACATCTCCTCACTATCTGCTAGCTGCCTGTCCCCTGAACACACTGTAAAAAACATCTCCTCACTATCTGCTAGCTGTCTGTCCCCTGAACACACTGTAAAAAACATCTCCTCACTATCTGCTAGCTGCCTGTCCCCTGAACACACTATAAAAAACATCTCCTCACTATCTGCTAGCTGCCTGTCCCCTGAACACACTGTAAAAAACATCTCCTCACTATCTGCTAACTGCCTGTCCCCTGAACACACTGTAAAAAACATCTCCTCACTATCTGCTAGCTGCCTGTCCCCTGAACACACTGTAAAAAAACATCTCCTCGCTATCTGCTAGCTGCCTGTCCCCTGAACACACTGTAAAAAAACAAGGTCTCTGTAGACAGCCCAGGCTCCACAAAAGCCAACAAAAACAAAGTGGTCCAACCTGGACCACAAAAACATAACAAACCGTGTTCCAGTGTTCAGCCTATAACCAACAACAAGGATTTGGGGTGGGGGTTGGGGGGGGTTAGTTTGCTGAAGCACGGAAGGGAGGGGACGGGATGCGGAGGAGGGAGGGGCGAGATAGTCTCTTTGAATACTTTGAACGTCAACAAGAATAACGTCCCCCAACATCGCTTAGAGCACCTTTAATACTACAACATCTTACAGCGCCGCGGCTGTGCTGCTGCTCTGCCCGGTGCGTTCCACACAGACGCTAAAGTGTGATTTTTGCGTTGGTGTCTGATGCTGAGAGACACCGACCAAGCGTCAGTATTTTACGAGTTGGTAGTGAGAACGTTTGAAGAGGCAGGGCCTGCCCGTGGCATAGTCCGGCAAAAAAATAAGAACAAAACGACAAAAACGTCAAAAAAGCGACCAAAATGTTGAAATATAAGACGAAAAAAGGCAGCATTTTGTTGTCTAAACTTAACTGTCGTCGCTGCATGACGCTCACCTTTTCTCAGCTAAATTTAACTGTAAAGATCGCTTAACTTAACTATCATGTGACCGGTCTATAGCCTATATCGTAGACCAAAGGAATTTTTGCGCTACATGTTTTTGTACACTATCATTCAAACCCGTTCGTGAGAATGCGTTGATTTACTGCTGTGACGTGCACATTTCTCCCCAGGAATATATGATCTTATCTTATCTTTTGTAAACGTGTAACAAAAAGCACCGAGGAAGTTTCTGTCAGTGGTCATCAGCAGCAGGCTGAATTAGAGACTCGCATATCTGCTGCTGCACGCAGAAATCTGTAATGAAATCTTCATCAAAGTTAAAGGTCGAACTCAAAATGATTGATGAGGTTTCTCAGCATTTTGAAGAAGTGTGCACTTCTGCCAGAAAGCCTTGAGATCTGATCTCTTTAGCAAAATGGTCTGAGCCGGCTGAAGTGTGTGTGTGTGTGTGTTTTAACGTCTACCTCGGCTGTTTTGTGTCTCCTGAATTTAAACTAAAAACTAAACTGCTGCAGCCCTGCGTCACTCACTTTGAACGGTTTCCAGATTTAAATGCATTCATTTGAAGAATCTTTTGTGTCTCTCTGTTGAAGTCTAAGGGCCCTATTTTAACGATCTGAGCGCACGATGTGAAGCGCCTGGTGCAGGTGCGTTTAGGGTGTGTCCAAATCCACTTTTGCTAGTTTGACGGCGGAAAAAAGTGTCCGTGCGGCGGGCGCCTGGTTCTAAAGGGTTGTCCTTAGTGTCTTCATTAATCAGAGGTGTGTTTTGGGCGTAACATGCAATAAACCAATCAGAGATCATCTCCCATTCCCTTTAAAAGCCAGGTGCGTTTGGACCTTAGCGCATTGCTATTATGATGGAGGATTTGAACCGTAATATTTTTATTTGTAATCTTCTGCACGTGTGTGTGCTGCTGTGCGTCCCTGTGTGTGTAACAAGCATATTGTGTGCGTGCTGTGCACGAGCCTAGGAGCTTTACTAATATAATATATACTATATACTAATATATTTACTAATGTTCTGTTAAAATAACAATGAAATGCTGCGCTATTGACTTTAGACCAGGTTTTTGTTGGTCAATGGCGCGTTCACTTCCCGCTGCCTCAAGATAGCAATACGGAATACTGGACGGAAAATTTATAACGGTGTCGGTCTTAAACTAGCAAAGACACATGCGTCGGGCTTTGCGCTGCGCCGAGTGCAAGATAGGACCCCATAAGTCTCTTAAAACAAGATAGTAGGACACTCACTTCTGGAAAAGTCTCAAGTTCTTTATTTGTCACAAACGTAACAATTGCAGAAGTCTTTGTCCGGAGACTTCCTCCAACAACACTGCTACAGATATGTGTTATGTATACTACGCTTTTCTTCACAGATTTGACGGTAAAACAAAACAACTAGACAGTAAAACCAGTTGCTATGTTCTACGCTCGCTTTCGATGCTATATAACAAAATTAAGAACAAAAAGAATTCAAGACATGCGGTTATGGTTGGGGTTTAAAAGCGAGCGTCAAAAGCGAGGGTCCAGTTGGAGGATTGAAAGCGAGCAAGTGGGTGTCTGAAGCCAGCTATAAAAGCATCGAAAGCAAGGGTCGAAAGCGAGCGTTGAAAGCGAGCATAGAAAACAAGGGTCAAAAGCGTCCCAAGTGAGGGTCGAAAGTGAAACAAACACGTCATAAAAACCTCCCGACAAAAGTGTTGAAAGCCCCAGACAGACAGGAAGTGTTCCTGATGAAGGTAAATGAAGTATTGTCCATTGGGACACTAAACCTCTGCAGGTTTTCAAGGACTGACCGCCCCGAATGTGGACGACCAACCATTATCTATTATATTTAATAAGCGTTCTGTATCAAGTGCAAACTGACTGACGGACAGTGTTGTAGTCAAGACCACCGAGACAAAGTCAACACCAAGACCAGAGTGTATCAAGACAGAGACAAGACTGAGATTTTGATGGGTTGAGACCAAGACAAGACCGAGGCTTTGAGGGGTTGAGACCGAGACAAGACTGAGGTTTTAGGGGTTTGAGACTGAGACATTGAGGGGTTGAGACCGAGACTTTGGGGGGTTGAGACCGAGACAAGACTGAGACTTTGGGGGGTTGAGACCGAGACAAGACTGAGACTTTGATGGGTTGAGACCGAGACTTTGGGGGGTTGAAACCGAGACAATACCGAGGCTTTGGGGGGTTGAGACCGAGACTTTGAGGGGTTGAGACCGAGACTTTGGGGGGTTGAGACAGAGACAATACCGAGACTTTGAGGGGTTGAGACTGAGACTTTGAGGGGTTGAGACCGAGCCTTCGAAGGGTTGAGACCGAGACAAGACCAAGATCAGGCCAATTTTTAGACAGCCAGAGCTGTCTTCTCCTGTTTCCTGCGTTCACTTTCTTGGGAGTGCGTGGTAAAGGGTCTGGGAGAAGTGATTAACAGTAAGACATTTCAAACTAGAACTAAGTCAATTTATTGGTTGCATCTGAAGCAGGAAGTTTTACACCCAATCACAGTAATGCACAGGCAATTCAGCGATTATATCTGCAGTTGTGGTCTTGAAATAAAGACC